>NW_007734578.1:56167-74857 GCF_000696425.1 Galeopterus variegatus | reverse complement strand
CTTTCAAAGTCCATCTGGCCAATACTGTACATAGAGCTTTTCCTACTATTTTTTTCCCCTCTTGCACTTTCCATTCCAGTTAATGGTATATGTTCATTATCTATTGCTACATAAATTTTCCCATAATCAGTGGCTGAAAACAATACACATTTATTTCACAGATTCTTTGAGTCAGGAATTTGGAAGTACCCTGGCTGAAGGATTCAGGCTCAGGGTCTCTCATAAGGTTGTAGTTAAGATGTTTCTATGGACAGCTGAAGGCTTCAATAGTGCTGTCAGATCTGGTTCCAGGGTGTCTAACTTACGTTGCTGGTAGATAAGTGTAGGCTATTTGGGGGAGGCCTCAGTTCCTCCTCACATGAAACTCTCCTAGGGCTGCTTTTTTATTCTTATGACCTGGTGTCTGGATTCCTCTAAAGAGAGAAAGATCCAAAAGAGAAAGTCCAGTAGAAGCTCTTTATGACCTAGCCTTGGAAGCCAAATAGCGTAACTCCTGTCACATCATATTCATTAGAAAGCAGTCCCTGGATCTGGCCTACATTCAAAAGGAGGGTAATTAGGCTGCACCTTTTAAAGGGAAGAGTGTCAAAAATTTGCAGACATGTTTTAAAATGAGGACAGATGAGATTCTGAAATCTTGCTAATTTTACTTACTAAAGAGTTTCTATGGATCCCTTCCTATTCATCTCTTTTCTCTCTGTCCTACTTCAAGTCCTCAAGATACGTCTCTTCTTAACTGCTCCCTTATATCCTATTTTACATTTCTTAAATGTCTCCGTGATGCAGCCAGAGAAATCTTGCTAAAATCTGATCATGTCACCTGCTCTTTCAAACTCATCATTTGTTCTCCATGACACAAGAATAAACCACAAGCTCCTTAATCTCATGTAGACAGTCCTTCCTGTCGCCAACCTATGAATACTAACTCACAATCCTTCCCTTCTCTGCTTTAAATTTTTAAATTTGTTATATTTAACTTTTGTAATTCTTTGAAAATATAATATCATCTCAGGTACTATTCTCTTCTCTATACCAGAGCTCTGAGAACTTTTTCTGTGAAGACACAAGTAGTAAATATCTCTAGATTTGTGGGCCATACTGTGTCTGCCATGACTACTAAACTCTGCTGTAACAGTGGGGCATGGTGATGTTCAAACTAAACTTTACTTACAAAAATAGGTAGTGGCAAGACTTGGCCCATGGAATGTAGTTTGCTGACTCCTGCTCTATACTATCCTCTTGAATAACATGCCCACTTTCTTTGTCTGGATAACCCTTGCAATTGATCCTAAGAGTCATCTCAGGTGTTGTCTCCTGTATGAATTTTTCCAAGTGCTTCTAGGTAAGAATTAGAACCTTTGCTTTGTGATCCCATGGCAGCCTGTAAGTACTGTTACAGCATTATCACATGAAACTGAAATTGTCAGCTTTCTGAAAACCTTCCTCATTAAACCAACAGGTCTTTTTCATTTTTTAAATCCCATCTCCAAACAGAGTTCCTAGCTCGTTTGTTGAAGTGAATTCAAACAGTTAAGGACTAATGCACAAAACACTCTTAGAAAAATATAATATAGAAAGAGAATATATAATAGAACTGCTTTCTTTTATTTTTTGTCAAATATGGTCTGCTGTTTTGATTTTTTTGTCAAATATAATCTGTTCATATTCCATTTTGTTTTATATAAATAAAAGCAATGGGGCATGAGGACTTCAGAGGGGCAGATCCAGAGTTGAATGTATGAGATCTTTTCTACCTGTGATTTTCTTTTACACAGAAACATTCCTCCAGAGAACATGATTCATACCAATAAGTCTCAACAGTGCCTACTCATTAAAATTACATGTAGAATTGGTGTGTGCCTAACACACACACATACATGCACACAAAAGTTCCTAGAGATTTTAATTCAATAGGCCTGTGATGGTGTAAGGACTCTATAATTCCAGAGGATCAACAAGTGATTTTAACATATAGTCAGGGTTGAGAATCACTTAGTAGTTATGGTTTATTTAGCAATATAAATCGGATAGAAAAACTTAAAATAACATTTTAGATATGTATGACATGGTAATAATAATAAAAAAAAAACTATGCATAAGAAAAATTAGAATACCCAGGGTGACTCTTGGATACATCATGCTAAGTTATTTTATGGCCTTAAGTAACTTGTTTGAAGTGAACTCTCCCTGGGTTTTCCCATCATTAAGATGAGATGGTTGGATGATGTAACCTCTCATTCTTATATTGTATTATTTCTTAATTGATGTATCATTACAGATATGTTGCTAAATTTTGATCACTATGAACATTCCAGTTATCTAATGTTGTATAACTGACCACCCCAAAACTTAGTGGCTTAAAACGAAGATGATATATTCTTTGCTTCTTAGTGTGCACTATGGGTAAGGCTCAGTGGGGACAGCTTTGCTCTGTTCTACTATGTATCAGCTGGGATAGGGGCAAATCAAAGTCTGGAGGTAGTAATCATTGGAAGGCTCACTTATTTAGGGTGATGTTCACAGCTAGCTGGGAAGATTCAAGCAGCTGAAGCTATGGCCAGAACACTTATTCATGGTCTTTCCACGTGGCTGCTTGATTTCCTCTTTGCATAGCTGCTGGGTTCTGAGGTCAAGCATTCCAAAAAGAAGGGAGTTGGGTGGAAGCTCTTTCACCATTGGTGATTTAGTTTCAGAAGACATGCAGCATCACTTTCACTGCGTTCTATTCCATAACAGTAACGAAGACCCTCCCAATTTCAAGGGGAAGTGAAGTGGTCTCTACCTTGTCACTTGATAAGGGAGTGACAAATCTCTGGAAGAGTACACAGGACAAGAAATACTCTTTCAGCTAATTTTTGATACAATCTGCTATAGTGTAAATTTATTTTCACTATAGTTGAACATAATGTTATTAACAGTAAAGGTTGAGAGACAGTTTGTAGAGCTGAGTAGGTTTTTACAAAGAAGTTAAAGAGGACACAGTTCAAAATCAAATATAACCGTTGTGCAACTCTAGCAAATCATGAAGAAAAATCTTATCTTTAATATATTAGGTGAGAATTTTGCTCCCTATCTATGTAAAGGAACAGGGCCAGGGCAATAATAGTTTTGCTCCAAGAGTAATATCAGTGGCACATTGCAGAAGAAAGTGAAATAAAGTTCTTGGCAGAGATTTCTAGTTGCCTGATCCAATATCCATTTTCCCCCTTCTTCTACTAGGGAATCCCAGGTTTTAGCAGCACATATGACCTAATGGAATAAAGACTTTATTTACAAGCCTCCCTTGTAGCTAAGTGTGGTGATATGATAAAGTCGTGGCTAAAAATGCTATATGGAACATCTGGGAAGTATTTTTAAAGACAGAGAGATATACCTTGCCCTGCCCGATCCATTCTTTGGTCTTTCTGATGGTTGGAATATTACTATTATCTCCTGAAATGTTATGTTTTAACATAAAGCAAAACACTAGGGATGGATCTCTGATGATGGCAAAGTCACTGTTCCAACAATGTGCTCTCCTCCCCAAACTTTATTTTCATGAGAAAAATAGAAGATTGTGTCTTAGTCACTATTATTTCAGGTTCAGTCACATCCAGTTGAACCTAATCCTGATGAATATGGATCTCATGCACTAGTCCTGTGTGCAGTGATCATTGCATTATAATTATTGCTGACTTTTTGGTATTGTCTTACATGCCATCAACAATGCTAGTGTTAAGATCCTCAGTGGCCTAAAACATATGCAATAAAATCACTATATGTCCACTATTATATTTGAGGCCTTTGATTGGCCTACATGTACTCTAAAATTGAATAAACGTTATTACTTTTGGTTAGATGGTTTGAGCTGTTCACATACAATTTCACTTTTCTATTATGTAAAACAGCAATAGTCTATTTCATAATATTTTGGGGAGAATAACATGAGATGATATTAAAAAAAATCTTGCATGATTTCCATGAAGTAAAAAATAGCTATCATTATTTTTGTGATGGTGGTGGTTGTGGAGATTCATAGCTAATTTTTTAATAATGATTTGTTTCTCAATTGATCACATGGCAGATATAAACACTGGGGAGCCATATAGTTTCATAAAAGGAGAAGTGATGACTTGGTTATGAACGTATATGTGTTCTCATTATCACCTTCAATTCTCACCCTTCTGCAGGTGAGACCATGCTCCAGCTGCAGGGCCAGGTGCCTTATTCAGAGTGGTTCATGCTCACGAGTTGGCTCAGAGGACCTCATGCTCACAGCCACAGTGATTGGTCCAGAAATAGGCACATGCACATGAACCAGGTAGTCCATTCAAAATACTAACGAGGGATATTTTTTTGGCAGGAGGAGAGGGTAGTTAGGAGAAATCACTAATCATGGCCAAATAATCAGCCTCTGGGAGGCACTATATACCCTATGTGGGTAAAGCCCATCGTCAGCAAAAGAGAGTGAAGCTATGTGCAGAGAAAATAAAAGGTGTGGGAATGACTAAGACAGAGACAGACAGACAGACAGTCACAAAGTACTGGTATTTATCAGGCCAATGGTTCCAAGTACTTTTTTAAACCAGCTTCACTCTGACTTTCCCAAGTACATAAGCTGAAAATTTTTCCTGTTTTGCTCAAACTATTTGCGTTGAGTTTCCAACACTTTAATTAAATGAGTCCCGTCTATGTTGATGAGGAATTAGATCAGAAAAATAGAGCTATTGAGAAATGTTGGATGAATCTCATTAAGTGAAAGACAAAATGGATTAGCATATTGTGATTTTGTATGTATGTATGTGTGTGTGTGTATATATATATATNAAAAAAAACATTGTAATTGTGAAAATTTTAAAATACTTCAAAATTGTTTTATATAAATAAAAGTAAGCTGTTTTCTTACTGGGTTGGATATTAATAAAGGAGGGCTGACATAGCTATTGTAAAACCAGTCTGCTTTAAATAAGAAGAGAGCAAATATTAACTT
Source organism: Galeopterus variegatus (assembly GCF_000696425.1). NCBI lineage: Eukaryota > Metazoa > Chordata > Mammalia > Dermoptera > Cynocephalidae > Galeopterus > Galeopterus variegatus. The sequence goes on along the minus strand of NW_007734578.1, from coordinate 69,888 downwards.
CAAAGATTTTGTATAGGAGTTGCTTGAATGAAAGACCAAGTATTAGAATATTTGTCAATTTTTTAAAAATGTAGTTAACCATTTTCATCCAAGTAAAGAATCTTGCTTGCATATGGTGCTGCTCTTTTATAGACCTGTGTGTGTGTATACATACATACATGTATATATGTATATATTTAAAATTGTAAAATTTATATTTATTCCTCTCAATGCACTTACTTATAGCTCTGTAAAACAATAAGTGATTAATATTTCCTATTATTCCTAAAATAAGTCGGTCATCATCTTAATTTAACCCTTAACATAAACCTAGATGAACCACTAATATCTGATATCCTAAAATGATTCAGTCTAGTCTGAACAGTTAACTAGTCTGGATACTGTATAGTCAAATTAGCCATGAAAAATCCAAAATGTCCATTAAGATTGTTATCAAAAAAAACATTTTTCCCAGTTGTTCCATGGTCAGACTCAGCTATGAAATCCTGTGATTCTCTTGTTCATTTTTTCTTTTTTTTCCTCTTTTCTCACTCTCTTCTTCCCTCTCCATTTCCTACCTCCATTCTATTCTCTTATTTCTTGTATATTTTCCCTGCCTCACTCACTCACCCCTTTTTCCCTTTTCCATAAAACTGTATACACTTTGTTCTAACCAATTGAGTGGCTCTCACAGCTTTTTGTGAGAGCCATGAGCTGATTATGGTGAAGAACTTTTTGCATGACTTTCTACTGCTCCCAGGGTTGTTTCCCTATTTTCCTTCTCTCCACGTCTCCATTCTCAGAAATTTACATTCAGCTCTTCTCCACAACAGACGCTCTTCTCCCCCCCCCCCCAGGAGATTAATAACTTGGAGCAGAAATAATAGCTCCTCCTCACAAAAAGGCAAGGTAAATTATAATGAAGTTCAGGGGCTATTTAGCAAAATCCTGAACGATTTCTATACTTTAATTGCTATGTGAAAAACAAATGGTTTCTGCCTTGATTAAGGCTATAAATGCATGGAAGTGTATATAAACCAGGCTGTCTGGTTTGAAATGCAAAACACCAGTCATTGCAACACGTGTTTGATATAAATACAAGTACCAGAAAGTACATTTTAGGAAGTTCTTAATTGTTTTCCCTTTACTGTGAGCATTAACAGTTTGATCTTTAGTAAGAAAAGTGGGTAAGCAAGTGGAATTTCAATGTGTAGTGGTGTTGAAAGAAAATTCAATTTCTTTGCTAAATTCAAACATCATTAAAATAGAAACATGGCACTGTGTAGTACAAAGCCAAATACCACCTCATGCTTTAGAGAAATCAGCATTTGGCATGCATTATATTTATAAGCATGCAAAGCTTCTGGAAGATATAAAAAATAGAGCATTTGTGGGTTTTATGATAGAAGATGTGTAGTCTCTCTGCTTCAAGAAAATTGAAAATGATAGTATTGATTTAGAAGATTTATGTATTTTATGTTATTCTCTCTTCTGTTACATATCAAAGAAAATATAAATATTGTTATCACTTATATTTTCAAAAATTGGTTTAAGTACTTTGAGAAGACACTTTCTTGAACATAAATTAGGGGGCTTATCAGGAGATGATGAAACCCTCATCTCAAATGGCAAATCTGAGTGATTTTAGTCTCCCAAAGATTCAGAGGCGATCTGGGGTTAAATTAGTAAAAACAAATGTACCAGTTTGACAGATGGAATTTGGGTGAAATAGGTAAAAGACGAACAGATGAATGCAGACATAAAACCAGAATAAAGCAAATCCAGAACAAAATATAAAGATGAACTTCCAAGTAATTTGAGACAAAAGGAAAACCAAACTAAATAACCTAGCAAACTGTTTTCATATGATCACTAGTTTTCTGGAACATTCTTCAAAAATGATTTTATGGTCAAATATATTGGGAAACACTGTATTTTATCTTTCCTTTATAGATTCACAACATAAAATATTATATACATCTTGAGAACTTCAGGAAAGTTTAACTTTGTGTAACTCGATGTTCCCAGTGACCTTTGAAATTTATGGAGAAATTTAATCAAATTAATTATAACAAAAAAGCATTTAGAAGAAGACGACAAGCATTGTAATATGAGGGTAGAAAGTACAGTCAGGCCTCACGGGGATTTATATTTTATTTCAGTATCCTGCTTCCAGTCTTTAGGAGGGAAAATTTGATGGATCCAGCTTGAAAGGAGTTTCCATTTCTTTTTCAATTAGCTACAGCTGAATCCACATTATCTCACGCTAAATCCTAGTTCATAAACTCAAAGCTATCAGATTAGCATTCCTTCTTATTTTCATTACATTTCTACTACCATGCTTTATCTCTCTTCTTAAAAATATTCCTTTCCATATCCACCTTCAGCTACTGCTGCATTTTTTGCAACCCTCACAATAAAAATACTTAAATGAGATACCCTTATTGCCTCACTTTATAACCAATAATTTACTTCTCACATTCTTCTAATCTCGGTGCCTTTCCTTTCCTAAAACTCCACTGAAGCATCTACCTCAGCAATGATCTTCATGTCTTGTTTTCATCAAAATCAACCTCTCAACAGTGTTCAAAACAGTTAATCATTCCTTCCTTAAAAAAGTAACTCCCTATTTTTTGCTTTCCTGCCACTACGGTCTCCTCTTTCCATCTACCTCACTTCCTGCATCAGGGGCTCTTTATTTTGTATCCTCTCTTTAAATTCTGAAATGGGCCCACATCTCTTTTCTCTAAACTGTTTTGTGATCTCATTCATTCCCATCACTTTAAATCTGTTTGTTGATGACTGGCAAACCTCTCTGTCACTCTTACCTCTCCTCATGGCTGTAGATGTCACATTACTTGACATCTCCCCTGAATGTCTATTTGACATTTCAATGGAGTTCTTGGGTTCACCCCTTTATCCCTATACCAGTGAATGACAGTAGCATCTACACGGCCATTGAAGCCAAAAACCCTAGGAGCCATCCTGGATTTCTCCCCCACACAGAATTTATTACCATCTTCTATTTCCAAAGAAGTATCCAAACTATCCAATTCTCTCAACCTCCACTCAAGAGAATGCGTGAATAATTTCTTGATCTGACCTTCATTAATCTCAGAGTAATCAACCTGCTTTTCATTTTTGGTTCTGGTTTAATGATACTAAAGAGAAGTTGGTTTCTTTGCTGCTATGCTTATTCAAGTCAACAAATAACAGCCAACACATTTAGGTATTGTCATATTTAGCTACCAAATCCTATAGCATATAGGCTAGGTTTTATTAGACTGTTGATAATAGATTGACTACTTTCTTGCTATTTTGCTAGCTCATGCAAACTACTAGCTTTCTCTTCTAGGGCAAATGCTTATTTCTGGGTTATATCAAATACCTGAGACTCAAATATATTTAAAATGCAACAGTACTCCCTCCAATTGCCTCTGAAGTGTCTGTCATTTCCATTTTTTTGCCCACACTCCACCTGCTCTTGATGTCCAGCTCCTTTTTTTTTAATCTGCTTGTGGCATATTTTTCTACTGTTGTTTTTACTCTGAAGGCAACTTCTGATCTTTAATTTTGTTCACTTATATTTCTGTAAAATTATTTCTATAAGGTGAAGTGTAAGCCCAGGACCAGTATGTTTCTCCTGAAGGGTCTTGAACACAGAGACATATTATCTAAAATTAGGATTTGCCACTTTATGAATAAAAGTACAACTCATGGCAATCCATTAAGAAAGTTATCTCAGTTTAAAGCTGCCAGTGCGTAAGCGAAAAGTATTTGTATGTGTCCTTAGACTTGAGAACATGTGCATTGCTCCAGTCTCAAGTACAACAGGTGGGAGTGGGGAGAGAAAAAGAAGGTAGGAGTGTCTGAGGTGTGAGCTGAGAGAGTTTTTTATACAGAGGTGGTATGTGAGTCCCAACCTTATAAGAACTATAAGCCCGTGAATCCTGTGGCCTTTTACAAGAAGGTTTTTTTTATAAGCAGAATGGAGTGAAATGAACACATACTATCCAGAAAAACAAATGCTTTGTAAAAATTGTCCAAATGTATCAAATAAAAACTGGCTCAAAAATTCTGTGAACTTCTTAAAATAATAATTGGAAAGACAAGTCAAGCAAGACACAGAGGAAAGCTTTTATGCCCACTGCCATCCATAGGTCACATGGCAAAACCTATAGAGCTGAAAGGGATCATGTGCTCAAAGAAAATTTATAGCTTACACCTCATTGCTTCAAAAAAACCTGAAAATTCCCAAGAGAAAATACTTTAGCCCAGAATAGGCAGTGACAGCCTTTCAACTGAAACCTTGAATGTCTTTAGATTCATGTGAATTTGTAAGAACATTCAGAAAAGGAATAATAATGGGCTGAGGTCCTGCAAAACTTCAGAGAATGGATAGGTTATCTCAGTGTTCTTCAAATGAGTTTTCCACTAAATCTTTAAGATCTTAATATTGTTTATCACTAACCTCAGAATGAATGGCTGTTTCCTAAGGATGACTGACTAACGAAGTACCAACATGGTTTTACATTAGTACCTTATAATAGGTTTTTACCCATTTGTCAAATTGATCTTGAGGACTGCTTCTGCAAACTACCATAGTTACTCCCAAGTATCACATTTTTGCCATGCCTGATATTCAACATCTTCAAAACCATTACAGCCACATATTAATTAAATTTTTAGTTTTCTCTCATAGAATACCTGCTAAGTTCTCTGTACAATGGACATCACATTTATTTCCTAAAAAAGCAAGAGAGGGACAATAAAAACTGCTGGTCCTCAAGGAACGTGGGTATCTAACTTGGGATTTTTATAATCTCTTTTAAGCAGATATCTTTATTTTCATATTTACTCAAGAATAGAGACAAGTTGACAAGTTGTCTAGTTGACTAAGACAAGTCAACCTTATCCACCTATCTCTGTGATCTTTGCTTACATGGTAAGTATGAGTAAATTTTACCTCGGATAGTATATGACCCTTGGGAGAGGAAGCAGAGAGCACCATCATGGCCTCAGTTAAAACAAGTCATGCTTAAATGCACTATGTTTTTAACCAGATTATTAGATTTTTGATTAATGTCACATTACAGAAGTAGCCTCATGGCCATACGGTCTCTAAGATGAATGGTAAGATGCACTACTCTATAAAGTGACACATTATTGAAAATGAGAGATTTTGTTTTACACTCAAACTTTCTTGCTCATTTGTTATCACCTGGAGGGATTTTGGTATAATTAAAGTGCAACTACTATAAAAAATACAGTAAAAAAGAGAAATGGTAAGGATTTTGATGTCATAGAGCTGTAAGAAATGTAGTTGCTCTTTTGTACGTGAGGTATTCAGAAGTGGAGAAGTTCCAAGTTCCATTCCTGACTACATTTTTATAGAAATATGGTGTTGGGAGAGGCCAAACATTTTTGGTGTGGCTAAGTCTCATTCATTCTTAATAGAAAGTTGATATCCAAGCACATTCCCAGTGAGACAAGTACATAGTACAGGGCTATTTTATTTGCTGTGATCTTCTACATCGCAAGGCTGTTAAGAGGATCTGTGAGCTCTTGAGAATAACAGTAGTGAGTAGAATCATTGGTCATAAGGGAAAGGAATGGCTTGTTGCCAAATCCTGGGCAAATATTAATGAGTATTTATTGAGTCCACTTCTCCTAGGGTCTTCTGCCTGAAAAAAGGACTTTTGTGTCATATCTTATCTTTTAAAGAGAGGGAAAAAAATTACAGTTTAATTTCCAATATAGTTCTCCATGGAATCTTATTCATGGCTCAGATCCTTTCAATATTATGATGATCTCTTAATTTTACTGAAATCCTATTGTATGGGGCAGGGTGGGGATGGGAGGGGTGTGATGTTTACACCTTCAAATACTTGTAGACAGTCATCCTGGGCCTTGTTTGGTGCTTAGTCTACTTTACATATTTAGGATCTCTAATCTCACTTATAAATTAATCAGTTTTATTTTTTATTTCATTGAGAAAGCCACTTGAATATGAGCTTCTAGTTCAAGATCTTACTTGAAACTAAATGTGATCTAAATATGAGCCAAAGGGAAATAGGTTAGACTTTGCAGAAAGAGGGACTATTCAATTCACCTCAGAAGTGGTTAAAGAATATATAACAGTATTTCTTACTCATGTTTAGTTTCAACAACCAATATATTGATATTTAAGACAGTTCTAGAGGTGAGGAATACCTGATATTGTACAATTAATTTAGTTGGCTTACAGTCAGTTCAATTCAGTCATTTTTATATGTTGCCACATAACTATGTCCTCACATTATCAAATATTGTCTAACTCTCTCAGAGAAAGAAGACTTGGTTTTATAAGTTGATAGCCCTTGAAGAATCCAAGCTTTACATTTCCAATAAAGGAGGAAGAATTTTGAAGTTTCATTTTCAGCTTTTCTTTCTATGAAAAGGTGAGGCAAATTTATCATGTGAAATAAAACAAGACAAGACAGTCAGTTACAGGAAGTAATGAAAATAAGAAATATGTTATTAAATAAATTAGTTATAATTGTTTGGAGTGCTTTCCTTATTTTATATCCTACAAAAAAATCTGTCTATTGCAAAATGACTGTTAAATATAGTATAGTATTGCTACCTCTCTATCTTTAGAAGGCTATTGGAATAATTCTAAAATATGGAGGAGCTTCTTGTGATAAAAGCATATTAAATAAAGTCATGTTTATATCTGGTAAGTTAAGCAGTTCTTTTAAAAATAGCTCTTTGAGTGAAAATAGCATTTTCCTGTTACCACTGTTAATGCAGTTATTCTCTAAGTATTTATTCTAGAAACATTCAAATATTTTCTTCTATACAAAGGAGTTTATATGTTTTCTCCCATTTTCTAGCAACATTTTGTGTAAGTTTCTCAAGTATTCCATTCAAAGTACTGAGCTTATGAATGAGATTTTGCCTCTCTCCTATATCAGAACTAGGGAATAGGAAGAAACAGACAAAACCTTATACTACTTCTACCAGAAACTAAAGATAGAAGAGAATCCATTTCTTAGAAAACTAGGTTTCTTTATAAAGGTAATGTAAAACAAATAATCCTTCCTTTGTTTCTGTGTCATTCTACAGGACTAATTGTTGATGCAATTATCTTGAGCGCTTGCTTTTATTGCTGTAGTTTTATTGCTCCTTCTCTTTTTGAGTTATCCAGGTATCCAGAGTAATCAGGCTGACCTCAGTCCTCATAACATGTATTTCCGAAATTATCTTTTATATATTGTCTTTTTACTTGTTAATGTAAGGCATAAAAGCAGCCTTTATCTTGTTGATTACTATAATTAGCACATAGCAGTTTCTTAATAAAAATATGTTGGAAAATCAATGTTTGAGTACCTTTTGTATGTGTGATTGATTTAGAACACTAATTAATTTGAAGGTTTATATCTTAGAATATTGTAGTTTGTTTTCTCTTTACATGGAATGGAGAGAAAAATTCCTACCCACAGGATGGAATCCTTTCAGGAACTGTTTTAGTTAATGCAGTGCCTGAGAGGAGAGAATTTAGGCAAATCGCTTTTCGTAACATTTCTAAAATTCACAACATAGGCCTCTCATGCCTAAATTATTACTATTCCTGCATTGAATAGTGTAAAATTGCCATTTCTGCTACATTTGCAAGACTGTTCTGGAATTCCATGGTTTGCAGATAGGAAGGGAAGGGAGAAGACAGCAAGGAAAGGGTATCCATGGGATTGTCATGAAAATTTGTAGGCCCATCCAGCTTTAGGAACCTGAAAATTGAGCATGTATAAATGATTATACCACTGATGTAGTCTTCTCCCAACTATTTGGGGAATTCTAGGAAATGTTTGCAGTTGGTCTTCCAAATGGTATCATTTTAACCATATTTTCCCATTTTTTTCTCTTAGAGATTTAAACTAGTAATGATTGACACACATTCTACATTCTTTTTGTTTCTGTCCTAGGAAGTCTAATGCCACAAAAGCTCTGTGCATTTTATTGTCTTTCCCAGGTTGTAGAGCTAAACCTAGCAGAAGAGAGCTTTCTTTCATTTCTTAAGAAAAGTCTTCAGTATCTTCCCATTGTGTTCAGAATAAAATCAAAACTCTATTTTACCACCTACAAAGCCTTGCATGGTCTAGTCCACACCCACTTCACTGTTGAATGAATGAAGGCAAACATAAGGTCTTTGACTATGAAGTTTGTGCACTTAAAGATCTTCTTTTTCAATCCTGGTAATTGATTATATGTGGTCAAATAAGCCAAAGCAACAAAGCCCCAGAATTCATTGGGGAAAGAAAAAGAGAACTGACTTTTATTGAGCACCTATGATGCTTGATCGATGTCAGGCACATTTGTGTATACATCAACCCTGTGAGGTAGGCTCTATCATTCTCATTTTTCATTTGGGCCAATTGGGAGTCAGAGTGATCAAGTGATTTTTCTAGGTTAACAGAGTGATAAGTAGAAAAGCATAAATTCAAACTTAGATAGGTCTGCAGAGCTAAAATTTATGATATTGAAATGTGTCACCCTAGAAGCACAATCAACATTTATGATACAAAGTGTTCATTCGTTTACTAACTCATTCTTTCAACAAAAGTTTATTGGGTACCAATTGTCTGCTAGGTATTCTGCATGATGCTAGGAGTAGAGTAGATAAGCAAAAACCAGAAATTGTCTTTGCTGTCTGGGAGCTTACAGTATAGGGGGATGCCAGATTGTCAGTGAATGATCATGGCATTGACTATGTGTAACACACAATTACTGAATATAAAAAGTCCCCTGAAGAAATAAAACAAAATTCTATAAAAGTGTATGAAAATGTCTAAAAAGGAACTGAGATGTAGGGGTCAGGGAAGGCTTTCCTGACATAGCGATAACTGATATCTGAAGGATTAATAAGAATTAAACAGATGAAAAAACAGGATATCAAGATGGGGTTGTTTTTCAGGAACAGGGACCAGCTTTTGCAAGGGCTGTAGGGTACATCTGGGGATTTAAAGAAGCCAGTGGATGTAGAAGTTAGAGAGTAAAGGGGGAATGTTAAAAGTTGCAGAGAGAGGGAGAGTAAACATGGGGCTGAACTTATAGCCCCTTGTAGGCCATGCAAAAATGTAGGTTTTTCCATGTAAAGGGGATCAGATCTTCCACTAATGAAACACTTGTTAACTATTGAAATGACTAGGCCAAGCTGAGGATAGTGGTGTCTGCAATGGACCTAGTATCAAATAGAAGGTTGTTGGTACAATGTCACCGAACATACAGCAGATGGAATGATAAGCTCTTTTTTATTCATGTATTCATTTATTTTTTAGATTAAATATAAATAAGGCTGAATCATTCATTGGTCTTCTTTCAAGAAATGTATGATATAGTGGAAAATTAATTCTCATGAATTTCTGATCCAAGTTTAAAAAATTCAATAGAGAAAATTTGTTAGATTCTAAGGAAACTGGGCTGGAGGTAGGAGACAGTTGGGAGGTAGGAAGTTCCTATTTAGAGGAAGTGCTAGTTGAGGTGGGTCTTAAAGGACTGAAGGATATTCAGAGGTTACAGACAATAACTTTACAATCTGATATATAGTGGGTCTCATGGGAGAGGAGGGTTATTAAAGGAAAATATTATATTTGTCAAGATAAATCAGTGCCAGATTAGGGAATTCCTTGAAAAATGGAAATAAGTAGGATTACTCTTGAAAGGTAGGGATCATCACTAGGGGAAGACATTAAAACAAACAAACAAAAAAACTTGTTATACACAGTAGACTTACAGAAATGGGAATCTTCTTTAAAGAATACATCTGAAATGAGTTGAACAAAATTCCCATGTAAAAATAGGCAGCTTTAGTTCAACAAAAATAGTTACAAGGCTTACTTTCACTTTTTTTAAGTCACTCGTGATATTCCTCGGACACTCTAAAAACTGAAGAATGAACATAGGGACAGAGTTGTCACGTTTCACAATTTTCTTCCACAAATGCGTCTACCACACCCTATCACCTTATTCACCCCGGGAAAGAAGCACCTGGGATTTCCTCACATGAACCATTAGGGCAATGGCCATTTTTGCTTCTATTACTCTCAAGATAACTTTATTCAGTTACTGTGGCAAAGCCTGGTGAGAGAAGACGACTCTGGAATCTGAATGCTGTTTTTCATGTGCTCCACGTGTTCACCGCCACCTCCAGGTTTCACCCCTTGTCTTTCTTATTGGTTTGCTCCTGTTGTTTGGGGAAACATCTTTATATTTTGTCTTCTAAANATTATATTTGTCAAGATAAATCAGTGCCAGATTAGGGAATTCCTTGAAAAATGGAAATAAGAAGGATTACTCTTGAAAGGTAGGGATCATCACTAGGGGAAGACATTAAAACAAACAAACAAAAAACTTGTTATACACAGTAGATTTACAGAAGTGGGAATCTTCTTTAAAGAATACATCTGAAATGAGTTGAACAAAATTCCCATGTAAAAATAGGCAGCTTTAGTTCAACAAAAATAGTTACAAGGCTTACTTTCACTTTTTTTAAGTCACTCGTGATATTCCTCGGACACTCTAAAAACTGAAGAATGAACATAGGGACAGAGTTGTCACGTTTCACAATTTTCTTCCACAAATGCGTCTACCACACCCTATATTTTCTTCCACAAATGCGTCTACCACTCCCTATCACGTTATTCACCCCGGGAAAGAAGCACCTGGGATTTCCTCACATGAACCATTAGGGCAATGGCCTTTTTTCTTCTATTACTCTCAAGATAACTTTATTCAGTTACTGTGGCAAAGCCTGGTGAGAGAAGACGACTCTGGAATCTGAATGCTGTTTTTCATGTGCTCCGTGTGTTCACCGCCACCTCCAGGTTTCACCCCTGGTCTTTCTTATTGGTTTGCTCCTGTTGTTTGGGGAAACATCTTTATATTTTGTCTTCTAAAAGTTTAGCATTTTGATTTGCTGATCATATTCTTCCTTGTCACTGCGGCCAATATTTGGTGTGTCTGTTATTCTGATTTTGTTGTGCATGCCCTGAGATACAGATGGGTGTCGTCAATGAGGCTCTTTTTTTCTTTTCAGGGCTTTTCGATTTGAAGCAATAAAACCTCTATTCCTCAAGTGATGGCTTCAGATTTAGTGTTTGCTTCTTCATTTCATCCTTCGTTTCTCACTTTCTATCTCATATTTTTAGCTTTTTATTTTCTCAATGGTTTTTTAAAAATATTTATGATGTCTGGAACCCAATTCTTAATACTTTGTGAACATTCAAAAAGTGTTTTGCTGTGGTAACAAAAATGTGAAAAAAGTCTTCCAAGTTGCAGTTAACAATTTGTGCTCTACAATCCTTTAGCATTTTAGTTACCACACACTCACCTTTTGTGTTTCCAGGTTTACTTTAGCTTTTGTATGAAATAACTTTTTGCTGATTTATAGCATGTAAAAGATTCCAGGAGAATTAAATATGCTTCCAAATAAAACAGGGGTTTTGCTTTCCTGGGAAATACAAACATGGTAAGAATGAGATGTATCCCTTTTGTTTGAAGTCAGTTGTTTTTCTGGGATCACTTACTGGTTCCATCTGCAATTACTTCTTTTTGCTAAATGCTTCATGATTTGATCAGAAACAGTCTGTTTTTGATAGAACTGGAAAATGTGAACGCTTTTGTGCTTAACTTTTAGTGTGTGTGTGTGTGTGTGTGTGTGTGTGTGTGTGTGTGTGTGTGAGAGAGAGAGAGAGAGAGAGAGAGAGAGAGAGAGAGTCTTACATTGGGTTTCATTCATCCATTCATTTACCATTTAAGGAACACCCACAGGGGGCCTGGCACACTCTAGGTTCTGGAAGAAATGGGGAGATCTGGGTCTTGTCAAACACAGAGAAGATACAGACTCTATATTCAGTTGTTTGGGAGTGACCTGTTTTTTTTTTGTTTTTTTTTTTTTTTTTTTGGCATCCTGGATAATGAAGACTATTGATGAGGGAAGCTCCCTTGCTTCAAAGGGTGTTCTGTGCATTTATGAGACTCCCTGAGGGGCCAGTCAAAGAGAAATAAAGTTAAGATTAGGGTGAGTGTGGGTGAAGCTGAATGTAACAAAGAAAAAGTCCAATGTTAAAAATATCTCAACAGGAATAAACAAACAGCATCAGCTGTATCTTACATTGTGGTGAAAACTGCAGAGGGCAGGGTGGAGAAGAGAAGTGAAATAAACACTGATTAATACTGGGAAGGCACATAGTCTAAATAGAAACAAAGACACTATCTCTGTGCTGCTGGTTTTGGGACCAGCCAGAAAAAGGAGAGTAAGCTGTAACCTCCTGTTGCATTGATGGCTCTAAGAGTGTAAGCAAAACCATTCCAAAAGTGGCAATATAACTCTTGTAAACCGGCAAGGTATCACAGAACAAATTATTTCTTTAATGCCTTATGAAATAGCTTACAATTGCTCGCAATTATTACAGAGGCATTGTATGAGTCAAAAAGAAAAAAAAAGATTTTTAGTAATCCACTGTAATAGAGTTTTATTTTATAAAAATGGAATACTGTTGTAACAAAACAAATGAAGCATAAATGGACATACACTAGAATATAAAGAAAGAAATTTGCCTGGGAGGTAAATATTGTTATACATTAGTAAAAAATTGTAGGTATACATACTTTGAGAACTTAAAATCAGTGCTAAAGTATCTAAGCAAATAAACAAATGTGTAAGAGGTAGTTTCAATTTCTTTACATAACCTACTGTTGTGTGAGCTAAATTGTGCTTAGGTATTATAGCTGTCGTGAGACTCTATGATCTGTCATTTCACTGTGAAAATCTCATTTGCTTTCATATATGAAAGAGATATATTCTGTCCTTGTAGGCTGCATTTTAAGAAAGAACTAAAAGATTTTTGTAGAGTTATACACATTCCTTATATTTTGCAAAGGTTTGGGTTTCCCTTTTATAGTAGCAATGCCAATGTATGTAAGTTAGGGCTATCAGATTTTTGGCATTTTGAAAAAAAAATTAGGATTAATGCAGAAGTAATGCAAAAAAGTATGGAATATTATTAATTTGTAAAAAGAGGAGAACAGAGAGATGGGAGCAAACCCAATAAACAAATAATTCTGGTAAGCCTTAATTTTACCACAATTACTGAAATTTAACCATATACCATTTTACCTCCACAAACCACAATAATTATAATGAATATATTTTAAACCATCCAAATTTGGAAGATAGTCAATTACATGCAAACAATATAATTTTGATATTTTGAAAACTCTACCCTAAAGTTTATAAATCAAGTAATTTCAAGGAAGTAAGACAATGCTGCAGGGTTTATAACTTCTCACAGTGTATGTAGCAAGTACATGTGGATAAAAATTTAAACAAACTTTTAAAATTTCTGTTAATATCAAACATTTTCAAAATAGGAATATTTTTTGCTTAATGCACAAATTCTAGAAAATATAAATCCTAGATCAATCTGTGTATCAGTTTCCTATAACAAGTTATTACAAACCTAGTAGCTTCAAGCAACACACAATTATTCTTCCACAATTCTGGAGGCCAGAAGTACAAAGTCAGTATTGCTGGGCAGAGAAATTAAGCTGTCAACAGGGCCACGCTTCTTCATGAGGTTCCAGGGAAGAAACTGTTCCCTGCCTCTTCTGTCTTTGGGTGGCTGCCAGCATTTTTTGGCTGGCAGCACAGAACTCTAATCTTCAAGGCCAGCATCTTCAAACCTCTCTCTTTTTCATCTTCA
>NW_007734578.1:49169-55445 GCF_000696425.1 Galeopterus variegatus | reverse complement strand
GCAGCACAGAACTCTAATCTTCAAGGCCAGCATCTTCAAACCTCTCTCTTTTTCATCTTCACATTGTCTTCTCCTCTGTCTGTGTGTGCCAACTCCCTTTATCTGTTTGGACCCTAAATACAAGATATATATGATTTTACTTAGGGTCCAACCAGATAATCTATGATAATCTTCTCATCTCAAAATCTATAATTTAATCACATCTGCAAAGACTCTTGTTTTCCCTATAAGATAGCATTTTAAAGTTACAGGCATTGGAACATGAATATCTTTTGGGAACCATTTTTTAGCCTACCATAGATGTCAAGAAGAGAGACCAGATTTATGTAATAATAGAAAGCCCTTCAATAAATATTTATTCAACAATGACTACTATGCTGGCACCATGATAGGAAGGAAGGATTCCTGTAAATGAGATAGGTTTGGTCCCTGTCCTCACAGAGCTTACCACCTAGTGGAGTTTGATAGCTCTTATTTTTCCATGAAGTAGGTGTAGAGACATTTTAAGAGACTGAATGGTGGTTGATAGGGTAGAAGAATTTGAAAAATAGAGAGAGGTTGAAAACAGTGTTTGTGGGAAATAGAAAAGATTGGGGACAAGTAGGATTTCTGGGACTATTTGAGGATTCAGGTGTGGTTGCCATTTCCAGGTCTTCACCCTCTGAGCCCATGGCAGACTTTCACTTTCCCCCATGTAACTATTTCTAGACAATGAATTAATTAACAGAGAAGCTGAGTGTCACTTTAGGAAAGAAGATTTGAATTGCTAGTGAAAAACCTTATAAAACTTCCTCTCCTTTCAAAATAACTGAGAAATATTCCAAACAATGGCTATCATATGGTGCTGGGCCTCTAGTTTGAAATGGAGGGGAACCAGCTCACCATCAATAAAAATGAAGCATGAAGAAAAAATACTCCTTTGCAATAAGCTATTGAGATTTTTGAGATATTATTGCAGTCTAACCTATCCTATCCTGTTCGATATACCAGGTAATTTAGAGACCAGGAGTTTGTACTGACACTCATTGGTTAAGCTGTTTGAATTTCTTTGTCCATTCTCAGGAACAGAGGCAACAAGATATGGAAAGTAGGTTGCTCACATCATTAGGTAATTTAGAGACCAGGAGTTTGTACTGACACTCATTGGTTAAGCTGTTTGAATTTCTTTTTCCATTCCCAGGAACAGAGGCAACAAGATATGGAAAGTAGGTTGCTCACATCATCCAGGGTTATTGTGTGCCAGAGGGTTGTGAAGGACAGAAACCATAACTACAAAGCTTTTATATCTAGCATTTTGTGGTGTTGTTATTGAATCCAGCTGCTTTAATTAATAGCAATAAGAAAAACATCAACTAATTTGGCATGACACTTGAGGGTTTAAAAACAATGAAAAAATGAATTATCTCCTTTGATCCTCCTATTAACTCTTTAAGTTAAATGACTATTTCTCTATCTTTATAGAAGTAGCATCTATGGTATAGTGATAGCAAGTAAATTTTCCAAAAAATTTAGTCATTTAGTTAACAAAGCACCTACTCACTCAAAGTTGCTGTGTTACAGAAAAGTCAGCAGTAAATGAGGCAAGCTTAGTGCAAGATTTCAGGTTGTATATGGCAGAATTGGGATGATGTTTTTTGTTTTTGTTTTTTTTCTGAATCCTAGATAAAAAATAGTTCTTTTGATGTCAGGTTTTTTTTGTTTGTTTGTTTGTTTGTTTTTCCATTATGCCATGTGTCCTCTTATAGACTAAAAACCCTACTTCAACTAGTAGGAAGGAAAGGTTTTAGAATGCTTTATGGACAATCTTAACATAATACTGTTGGATTTATTCAGTACCACACAGAATAGGCATGAAGCAATAATAGAAAGGCAACTTTTTTTTTTCTTATCAGTATAAAGGCAAAAATTATAAGCCTATAGGGAAATTAAACTGCAAATGTAGAATTTAGAAAAACCTGACACATCCATATTGCACTGAATTCTGGTACCTGAATCTTTCTATAAATCAGTAATGTCATTGACAGTAGAAGAAATAGCTATTGTGTACCTTTAAAGTCATTCAGTTAATTAGGGGTAAGCACTGCAAGTTTCTAGGTTGTCAGATTTCTATAGTCTTTCACCTGTAAGTTATTCCTTTTGTTGTGTCTTATAGAAACCAAGTATTGGGGAGAAAAAATGTCTTTTCCCTCTACCCTTCTAAGTTCATGGCTGGGGCCTCTATAATACACGACATGGTAACAAGAGAAAAACACAAATTTATTTAATGTAAGTTTTACATGACACAGAGCCTTCATAAGGAAACAAAGACCCAAAGAAACTGTTAATCCTGAGTGTCCTTTATCGTAGGTTTGTCAAAGAGTGGACAGTTGGGGAGAAATATGATAGGGCAAAGAGTGTAAGCTAAGTGTAGTAAATTGGGGGGAACTTAGCAAAGCTTGTTTGTTCAGATTCTCCTTTGTTTTTGTTTCTTTACCTTTGGAGCTAAGGATGCTCCTTTCTTCTGAATATAGGGAAGACATCTCACACATGGGGGTCTCATGGCCTGCTTCAGGGTAAGGTCAGAGAGATCTTCCTGTTTCAGCCATTTTCCCAAATCCCTTTAGTTTAAAATTGTTAATATGTCAAGTTGACAAATTTATAGGTAGCATGTCCTGAACCCCATCACAAATATGATTTTATTATTTAAATTATAAAAATAAGTTTTCTGGACCCTGTTAAGTTGCTGACATTTTATTATGGAGAGGGAACAATATGCTTTATCTATAATCTGTGCAAACTAGAAAACAACACTATCACCATCTGGAGAGAGCCTGATGAATTGCAAGCACAAGCATCAAACGTGGTAGGTGAAAATACAAGGCCTAGCCTGTGATCTTAGCTTGGAATTTAAATTTGGGAATTACATATATTGACATGTTAAAAAAAATACAGTGATTGTTGAGATTTTCTAGAGAAATTGTATTGCTTAAAAAGAGATGGGAATCTAGAACGCATGTCTGAGAAACTCCAATATTTAAGAGCTTCTTTTATTTCTCAGGGAATATTAATCATTGAATTTTAAAAAGTATTTTGAAGGTTCTATTTTAGAATTTAGGAATAACATATTGCTCTAAAAGATGATAAAAACTGGGATATGATTTTTTCAAATCCCCACACTGTGGAGTCAGAAAAATACATATATAGATATTGAAAAATTGTATCTGCATAACCTCTCAGTAGTTTAGTTTCCTGCCATGCCCTTGTATCAAACAGCCAAGTGCACAGCTGCATTTAAAATCCTTTCTGTCCTTTGACATGAGCAAACTGTTATTGACTGATTGACAATGTTGCTCCTTTGAATTGCTAGTTCTTTTCTTATCTTCAAAATTCCAGACTGAACACTTACCATTTAAAATCCTTTCTGTCCTTTGACATGAGCAAACTGTTATTGACTGATTGACAATGTTGTTCCTTTGAATTGCTAGTTCTTTTCTTATCTTCAAAATTCCAGACTGAACACTTACTATTTGAAACCTCTAGCCAAAAGAATTTTCTAGAAAGACAGTTGTCTTGAAAGTCCCCTCCTAAAAGAAAATAAAAGCCTGTTTTATTTTGTTTCTAGTTTTTTTTGTTTGTTTGTTTTTTGTCTTTGTTTTTTGGCTTGGGTACTGAGTAAAAAGAACTTGAATTTAAATACATGCTTTGAGCTAGTCATGGTTTTCTGGGAAGCTAACTGTACCCGGTTCGATAGCTTAGCAGATTTTGTAAACCTAGTATCTGCATAATTGAATTAAGGTAAGTTACAGTGAGATTTTTGTAAGTACCAAAATCCGTAGTATTCTTTCTTTTGTTTTTCTACATTAACGATGATCTCTGTTTATACCTATAGCAAGAATGTATTTTCTTGTTGCAATCTTCCTCAGAAGGAGAAAATGTTAACTCTGTAATGTTTTGGTTTTTTATCATTATTGTTTTTAAGTACGCCATCTATCATATTAATGGATTCCATTTTCCAACACATAGTACTAAAAGATTAATTATATATTATTACGTAAAATCAGATGTGCACTTTATGAAAAAGAAATGTCAAAGGGTTCTTAAATATTTCTCTATCATTTTAAACTAAATAAAATGAAAAGAGATGAGGTGCACAAAAGTTAGTCAAAGTATATGTCTGATATTTTAGAATTTAAACATCTGTTCATGTTCTGTTTTGTATCTATTTTTACCTGGTTTTTGGAAACAGATGAAATGTATTTCTATTGTGCAATTATTTATAGACTACTTTAACAAATATGGGAATTAGCCAAGGCCATATATATACTTTTTTTTATTATTCCTTAAATATCTCAGTGTCCTTAGTTTAGGAAAGTACAAGGCAGGAAAAAGAAAAACATGATTCTCAATGCTACGCCCTTTTCTAATTTAAAAAAAAAAATAATAATCTGAATAAGAAGATAATGCCAAAAGGAAAACTTTGGTTTGAAAAAAAAAAAAAAATTTAAAAAAAAAAAATAATAATCTGAATAAGAAGATAATGCCAAAAGGAAAACTTTGGTTTGAAAAAAAAAAAAAAATTCCATGGGTTCAATTATCCAGATTTTTTGAGTCTTTCAAATCTCATCCAATGACTTATGGTCATCTCATCCTCCAACCCAATGTAAACCTTTGTCCTACATTTATTACATTCTTGCATTTTGTTTAGCTTCTTTATATGCCAGATGAAACTAGGCACTCCACCCCTTCCCTCACTGAATCCTTTTAACATCTTTATCACGCAGGAAGGGTGATATAATGTTTTGTTAACAATATTAATCTATTTTTTAACCTCCCTGCATTTTGCCTCTCCTTTACCTTCACTCAAGCAAATGGCTCACCATAAGCTTCTTACCTGAGAGAAGGAATCTGGCAGGATGAAATGTAGAAAACCATTTCTGTCATTCTAGTATCTCAGCCTCAGAGTGTGAAAGTATTACTGAGGACTGACACACTGGCATTGTGACCAAAAGCATGATGAACAAAAGAATTCTTTCCACTCTTAGCCCACCACTCTCTCCTTCACATCAAGCTAAACACAGAGAGAAAGGTGCACCCTATTGTCTTTCACTATCCCTAGAGAGGCAGCAAAACTCAAGAGAAAAATAGATCTAGACCAGGATCTCTCCACCTTGGTGCTGTTGACATTTTGGCATGGAAAATCCTTTGTTGTGGGGGGCTGTCCTGTGCATTGTAGGTTGTTTAGCAGCAATCCTGGACTTTACCAAATAGATGTTAATATCACCCTCTTCCCTTATGGTGAGAACCAAAAATGTATCCAGACATTACCAAATGTCTCTTGAAAAATTACCCTCATTTGAAAACCACATATGAGCCTACATGACAAGGCAGATAGTTTACTTAGTTTTGGTTATTTAAATTTAAACAGTTTCTACCATCAAAGCATATTTGAGGTAGTTACTAATAAAAACACTATATACAATAGCTGCTTAAACAGAAAGATAAGACAGATAAGAATTTGGACAGAAGGAATGGGAAAACAACTGTGCCAGAAACTGCAATTTAGCATTACCCACCTGAGTTTCCTGGCAAGTAGGAAAAAATAAAAATGAGGCATTAAAAAATTACCATCCCATAATCACATCAAATCATTTTTTATGGTAATCCTGGAAGGCTAATGAGAAAAATGGATTCGGCCTGCAGGACTTTTGGCATCTTCACAATCCCTGTTGTTTATTAGGCAACAATTGGTTTCCCCATGTCAACTTGTCTTTAGTACAATTTAAAAAATAAACAGAAATTGGCCACCCTCTCATTTATTGACATTATTTATACAATCTTTTTATTTTCTGGAAAAAGTCTTTAAACACACTAAGATTTATTTTGTTCTATTTATTTATAGTTAAATTTTGTAGGGCTTTATGACTAGGAAATATGCGCGTGGTAAAAATGTTCAAAAGGTATTCTTATGTAAAATGTTAAAAATAAGTCAACTTTCCCTTCCTAAACCACTTTCCGGTTTCCCTCCTCAGAGGCAATTATTGTTATCAGCTACTTGAATCTCCTTCCAGAGATATTTTGTGCATAAACAAATATATATATGTATAATTTCTTTTCATATACAATATTGCACTTTATGTAAATTTCTAACAAATAATAAAGCTGTGAGTTTTTTTTTTTTTTTAAGTAAAAATTAACTTTGATTTATAAGCCAGATTTTTTTTTAAAATCCTAGCTCTATCACAGGACTCACATTTGACCATTTAACCCATGCTCCTGGGACACATTCATCTTTGGTGT
>NW_007734578.1:47378-48372 GCF_000696425.1 Galeopterus variegatus | reverse complement strand
ATCACAGGACTCACATTTGACCATTTAACCCATGCTCCTGGGACACATTCATCTTTGGTGTACAAGTAGAGACATGTTATGAGTCATGACCCTTATTTGGATGGATTTGGGCTCAGCCTGAATTTCTGTGTTTCTAGTTCCCTTTAAGTCTCTCCCACTTATCTTCTGTAGGCCAAACGTAGTATCTCACCTGTGTATACAAACAAGTCTTTAAGCTGCCCTGTTAATCTAACTGCAAACTGCAGTTGCTCCCATTGAAGCTGGGGGAGGCATTTGCACATTTCCTCTGTTGCTCAAAAATTAGGTCACTGCACCTCCCTGTACCTCTTTCCTAATAAGGGCCTCCATTGCCACCAGATACAGTTCTTCTCACTCTCTACTTGTGAGTGGCTGGGGAAGCCATGTGTGCTGTGTTCTCTGCAGAACTAAGAAGATGCTGATTCTCCTTTTGGTTTATCACGGGTTCTCTTTGCCAACCACCCAAGCTCTCTCCAGATTGAGCCAGTCACTTGGCAACAGCACTTAGTGTTTTCTTTTTTCACTAGGCATTACAGGATAGTCCTACATATCTCTAGCATTGTGGTGGGGCATCACTTATGTGCTTGATTCTCTTTCTCCTTAAGAAGAGAGCCACCCAAAAGCGCATATTGTCCCTCCCACAAACACATGCCTTATAGGTCTGCCTCACTGGGCCATTAGACATTTCTAGACTTCTCTGACATTTGAAATAATCACAATTTATGCTCAAAAGTAAATTTCTCAAGTACTTATGCAAATGACCTCCTACTGCTTACCTACATCTCAGCCTCTTCCTTTTCCCTGTCCTGTTTCCTCAACTAGTACTGTTCGAAATAGGTGAAGAAGAACACAACTACAATAGCTTTGGACCTTCTCTTCACTTCACCTCTCACCTTCAGTTAAATCTCCTGGCTTTCCTAGGTCTTTACTTCTGTTGATATTTAGACCACATGGTCTAACTTTGATTTTTTTTTTT
>NW_007734578.1:33119-46399 GCF_000696425.1 Galeopterus variegatus | reverse complement strand
AGCCCTTCCATCTGGAGAGAATGTGTGAAAAGCGATGCAATGGATGAGTGGTCACAAATGCTCTGACCTCTCCACTGTAGACTAAAGTACCAGAGGGAGAAACCAAGCTACTACATACTATATCAAAAATCAATCCTATCTAACAAGGTCATGGAGCTTTACTACAGGCCTGAATAATTCGTGACATCATGTAAAGAGAATGGAAAGCCCAGCCCTTCCATCTGGAGAGAATGTGTGAAAAGCGATGCAATGGATGAGTGGTCACAAATGCCCTGACCTCTCCGCTGTAGACTAAAGTACCAGAGGGAGAAACCAAGCTGGCGTGGCCGATGAGAATACTTATAGCAAAGAAAGAATTCTTGCTTAGTACCTTCTTGAGGACTCTTGGAAGAGACCGTACTGCAGAAAACCTGCCCCAATTCCCACATCAACCTGGGGAAGCAGCTTTACAGACAAATGTGAATTTTTCCTTGTTAGGCAGAGAGAGAAAAGAGAGAGAGGAAGTCTTTGTCTATGTTCCTCACCTCCCTTCTAATGTTGAAGGTACTCAGAAATTCCCACTTGCTCTTCAGCAGAATGTGCTTCTGTCAATCTACACACAGGCAGGGGCAAAGACTAGGTCACAGTGCCCTGTTGAAATGACTTTGGCCAAGGGCAGCAGGACAGAGTACTCCACTGAGAATCTTAAGTTGTTACAACTAGACCTCAGCAGGCTAAGCCCATCATTGCAAAGGCTGGGCTGAGTTAGCAGGATGACTCTAAGGGAGGTGAGAGAGAACAGGCTAAACAGGCCCAGGACACAGGTACAAATGGAGACCTACATGCCACATTCTTCATAATTAAGAGCTTTAAATAATGCTAACAAATCATTAAATGAAATTTGTTCTGTTCTCTCATCTTCACCACAGCCAGAAAGGTCATGTTTAGATTTATAGTTGTAGGACTCCTTGGAGTTCTGTATCAGAACATGGCAACATAGAAGAAGCCAGCCCCAGCCTGCCTCTCTTCCTACTGTCTTGTGCCAACCATCCTGCTCCATCGTGTTCTACAAGAAGCCTCATACAATGCTTGGGGATGCCTCAGTCCTCATATCCAAGCTGCATTCAGTCCTCCCAACCACCTTCCTTCTTGCTACTCCTTAGACCTAGGGAGCTGTATTAGTTTTCTACGTTGCACAAAATATACCACAAGCTTAGTGACTTAAAAGACATTTATCATTTCATAGATTTTTGGTTTACGAGTCAAAGCACAGCTAAGTTAGGTCCTCTGAGTAGGGTCTTACAGACTGCAATTAAGGTGTCAGCCTAGTAGCATTCTCACCTGGAGGCTCAAATGGGAAGGAGCAACTTCCAAACTCCCTCAGGATGTTGGCAGAATTCATTTCCTTGAGAGTGTAGGCCTCATGGCTTGCTTTGTCAAAGGAAACAGGAAAAGGGTTGCGATCCGTTGCCGGACACGGAAAAAAGACAAAAAGACAAAAAAAAAAAAAAATATATAGTGAGACTCTATTATGAGTTAGCTAGAAAGATCAAATCATATATAACTTAAAATAATCATACGGGGCCGGCCCGGTGGCACACTGGATGGTGTGCCGCTTGGGAAGCGCGGCGGCCTATAATCATAGGAATGACATCCCATTACATTTGCCATAGTCTATTGGTTAGAATCAGCCACAAATTCCTCTTACACTCAAGGGGAAAGGATGGGGAATTATAAAAGGTGTGAACACAAGAGGCATTGATCATGTGGCTGCTCTGAAGTCTGTTTGCCCAAGGTGCATGCATAAGTGGTACAAACTGCCCTCAGGAGGATGACCAGGAGAAAAGACTTGTGCATAGCTTGGAAGTGGGCTCAGGGCTCATTTAGGCAAGACATTTTGGAATCCAATATGCTTAGAATATGTTTTAGAAGGTGAGCACATGGGTTCCAGATTGCCATGCCCCCTTGGCTTAATGGACTCTTCACCACAGGGAAGAGGCATAGTTAGAATAATGCCAGAGGGGAACCCTTTAAGGTGTATGTAGGACCCAAGGCAGAAGCCTTTCTTTCCTGGGTCTAAGATTGGTAAGATTTGTATTGACCACAACTTTGGCCACTTCACACTTGGGCTGTATGTGATATCACTGCTCTAGAGTGAGATGTAACCAGGAGGACAAGGGCTACCAATATTAGAGAGAACAGGGACTCAGAGAGCAGTAAAGGGATTTTCATGTGAATATGAGGCTCCCTGTATCACCTCCATGAACTACATACAGTAAGCTCTTCTGTGAAGTAAGACAGCATCTTAAGAAGGACATGATGGGATGAAGCAGTAAAATGAAGGAGTCAATATTTACCAGAATGGGACTGTTTGAAACTGAAAAGAGTTTGTGTACACCAGAAGAGACAGTGAGAAATTAAATTGGTAAGATAGATTTTCATCATTGGCCAATAGCTTGGGACACACATGAGAAAAATCACATCAGCTATAGATAATTTAAAGGTTTATTCCATTTGCTTTTTTTGATATGACAAGAATAAATATTTTGATTCCATTATACCAACGTATAACTGAGAGCTTCCAACTCACTGTGTTGCTTCTCAAGTTCATCCTGGGTCATTCTCGAGTCTCTCCCTGAATCTGGCTGTACTTGGTGTCTAGGGTGTTGTGCAAGATTAAGGTATTTGAAAGGTCTCTGTTGCTATTGGATATTTGAATACAATTTTATCTGGCTCAATTGCCTCAATTTTTTGTGTGTTTAAGCCTATGTTTTCAGCCATATCTATTATTATA
This sequence comes from Galeopterus variegatus, assembly GCF_000696425.1. Taxonomy (NCBI): domain Eukaryota; kingdom Metazoa; phylum Chordata; class Mammalia; order Dermoptera; family Cynocephalidae; genus Galeopterus; species Galeopterus variegatus. The sequence continues at coordinate 43,626 of NW_007734578.1, read as the reverse complement.
ATTCTTGCCCTTTGTAAGATGATTTTTTAATCTGTTTTATTTTCTTTTATCTATTTTCTTTTTTTCCAGCTTACTTTTGATTTATTTTATTGACTTGTTTATTTTTATCTCCTTTTGTATTTTTTAAATTTATTTTTTATCTCCTCTTTGATACTTTGTGTTAAAAGGCCAAGTTTTTAAAGATTCCTTTGGTATCATTTACATGAAATGTTTTTTTATATTTTCTCACTAATTATTATTCTAATAGATTATACTTTATTTGTTCTCCATTTGTTGTTTTGCTTTGCTCCTTTTATTTTACGGTATCTTTATCTAGCTTTGATATAGATTCCTTTCTCATTTTGGCTCATTTTTGAATGGGGTCTAAAGAGCTGTAAGGATCAACTCTTTGTTGGAGAATGAGATGAGAAGGAAATATTTCTCCGAACACTTTTTTACCTATTTACTCTGAGCAGACAAGTACACCATCATACACTCAGTGTTCTGAGCATTTCAGTCGTAACAAGTAAGCTTTGACCACAGTGAGTCATTCTCTCATAAGCTTTTGTTCTTGAGGATCTTATATTTTGCAAGTCTCTTCAGGGCTCCACGATTAGCTGTCCATGACACTGGTTGTCCCCTCACTCCCTTATACTTACAACCTTGTTCTTGACCAATTTGTTGGTTCCTTGTTTGGCCTGCTGTCTGCCACTCTACAGCATGGAATAAAGCCCACATATTTTTCCATAACCCATTCAGACCATTAAGCTCCACATCTTAAATAAGCAACGAATCATCAACTATTTAGGGTCACAGACATTTTAGATCTGTACTCTCTGGTATTGTGTATATTAACATCTGTAGATGTAGATGCAAATATAAATATAGACACAGACATACAAACACAGACATAGGGGCATAGATATGTAGGGATCTAGTTTAGGCATTATGCTACAAATTGGTCCCAATATCACTGCACTTGGCAGCTATTTATAGATTGAGTTTTGCAATTGAGTTGGTTTTTCATGCTTTCACTGAAGATAGAAAAACTTTATTTGAACTTCATGCATTTTGTAGTTTGGATAGGTTTCAGAGAAGAGAGTGATATAGAAATACCTTTATTATGTCAGCTCTAACCACAAGTCCCTTGCACATATATTAAAAAATAAGCACGAAATTTTTGAAGAAAAATATCCTACCAAAAAATGTATTTTTGGGATGAGTCTTACCAGATGCCTGTGCCATGCTTTTGGACTTCCCAACCTCAAAAACTGTGAACCAAATAAACTTCTTTATGAGTTAAAAAAAAAAAAAAATTGACACTTTTTTGACATTATAAAGGACACTATTGTTTAAAAAATATTATTTAAAAGACCAAATGGGCTGTCTGGAAGACCCTGGTTTCACAAACCATCTCAGTAAGTGATGGGTTTAATATTCCCAAGAAGCCTACAGTGTCAGAAACTGACTGACCCCTGATTCATTTATACTGAAGTAATTTTTACTTAACTGCTATTCTTAAGCAAATTCCGTCTTCAGCCATATATACCTGTTTTTGTTAGTCAAAGAAGCAAAATGCAAAGATCTCAGAGGTCTCTCCTGCATGTTCACTCAAGAAAAATTGTGTTTTGAATATGCTTACCTGGTCTTTTTATCTCTAGCGAAAGGATGATAAAATGCACAAGAGCTAACCCAGGGCCAAGGGTTTAGTGAACTCCATGAGAAAACTGCAGATATTTCAATTTAAGTAATTTCTTCTGAGATTGAATTTAAAGACATGAGTGCAAGGGACACAGCTGCTATTTTAGTTCAACATATTTGAACAACTTGCTGTTAACTGCTCATTTGTAGGGGACATTAATGTATATTTCTTGATGCTACTGTTTTTATTAGAATGAGTTAAATTTATATGATGCATTCTAATAACATGTTAGCAAAAGACAAATTTTACAATGATCTGTCTACTACTAAGTCTAATGCAGATTTATTATACTAATCCCTTTTCTTTGCACAAGTGAGAGAGCAAATATTTACATACCCATTCCTACTCCATTGTAGTGTGACACACTACATAATACAGCACTAATATTTTCATGCTTTTAAATTAAGATTTGAATTAATAAGTTCCATTTTATTATCTTTCATGATTACTAAAAAAAGTGCTATAGTTTATGAGTGTCATTTTATTTTTTAAATTTTGTTTTATTCAAAATACTTTAATATTTACTTGTACATATTTCTGGGGTGCAGTGTGTTGTTTCAATACATGCATATAGTGCACAATGACTCACTTAGGGTAGATAGCATAATTTTGTATCCATTAGTCCACTACTTTTCCTCCATGACTGCCATTTTAGAGATCAGAAAATTAAAATTCAGAAGTTATCAGGTGACTCACTTAAGATCACATTGCTATAAAATGGCAGCAGCAGTTTTCCAGGTAAACTAACTACAATATGCAACATAAACAAGCCTTCTAAATTTCAAGAATTCTAGCCAAAATAGCTAATGTGGAAAAATAAAGCTTAATCGAACAAATGTCTTATGAAAGACATTGAAAACAGACTTGCAAAGTAATTGATTATTCCATTTTCTGCTGTCAGTGGGTTATACAAGAACTTACTGTTTAAGGGAACTGTATAAAAAGCAAGATCATTTCAATGAGTTATAGAAACCAAATCCTTAGGAGAAGTTCATCTTTATAATCCTGCATTGTGTATAAATAGGGATGAGCCATACTTCTCATAGGATATGCTATTAATATGTTTACTCAATATTTATATTAAACTTCCTTTATAACACTCCATGGCTAACTTTAAAATATAAAATAGAAAATTAATTTTACCTTCTATAAAGTAAGTTACATCCTCCTAGAATGAGTCTTCTTGATCAATAATATTAAAGTATAAGACCAGTTGAATTTTAACAGTCAGTGGATGGAAACAGGAGAAAAAGGAAAAGAATAGTAAACAGGAAGGCTGCTTTTCATCCAAATTTTTGAGGCAGTATAACATACTTCTGTGAGCTCAGTGAGTCTTGAAATCATAAAACATATTAACAGCATAGAATAATAATTTATTCATACTTGCTGTTACACTTTTATTACATTGTTATAGGTACGTGGTATAATGTAAAACTGTAGCTTATATTTCAGCTGTTGAATATGTTCTCATTCTGGCTGAATCATTTTCTCAACTTTGTATACCTGGGTTTACTGCTCTCAAAAGCCTATTTTTGTTGCTATAACATTTATAGTTGGCCATTACCTCTCAAGAATAGCATAAAGAGTCAGGACATTAATGTAATATGTGATCTTCTTGAAAGTGTTTATTCACTGTTTTGACAGTTGTCTTAAATCTGCTCATGGACTAAATGTGCTGTGTATTAGTTATCTATCATTGCTAAACAAGTTATGTCAAAATTTAGCCATTTTAAACAATACACACTTATTATTTTACAGTTTCTGTGGGTCAGGAATCCAGATGTGGCTTATCTGGGTCCTGTAGTTCTGGAAATCTCAGGGCTACAGTCATCTCAAGGCTCTTCTGTGAAAGAGCCCCGTCAGTTGTCATTGGCAAGACTCAGTTCCTCATGAGCTGTTCCCTGGAGGCTTCCTCACTTCCTTGTCACTGGATTTTCCCATAAAGCATCTTGCAACATACTAACAAGTTAACAAGAGGGCAAGAAAGAGTACCAGCAAGAGAGAATGTTAGCAAGATGGAAGCCACAGTCTTTTTTTCTTTTTGCATTGCTTTGTTCATTTACCAGAACACAATCATGCTAGTTTTTTCTTTTTCTTTTTCTTTTTTTGCTTTCTTGTTATTAATTAAGTGTACACAAAGACATAAGTTTGCATATGGGCTTCCTTATTTAAATGCTACAAGAGTTATGTAACCTTTCTTCCCTGGGATACTTTATACTCAGCTCATAGAACTAACAAACTCTATGACTGAATATTTTGATTTTATATCTAATAATTGTGCTGCTGATTCATAAATCAGTATTTTATGGTAAACTTATTATAAGGGTCAGGATTTAATTCTTTACTAGTTTTATACAATAATTATAATGTAGAAATATAGTTTGAGACATTGTAATTTAACTATGTGTTAATGTCTCGAACTATATCTCCCCATTTTCTGCTACATGCAAAATACACACATTTTCTATTGTAAAGGCTGGAGAAAAAAAGTTTCCCTCTTTCATTTATTTTATTCCTTTCTCCGATTTTCTGTCAGCAAGTAAAAGGTAGGATTCTTCACAAGTTGCTTATTTTTTATTTTATTTTATTTTTTTGTCCTTTTTGAGACTGGCCGCACCGCACTCAGCCAGTGAGTGCTGTGAGTGCACCGGTCATCCCTATATAGGATCCGAACCCGCAGCAGGAGCGCTGCTGTGCTTCCAGCGCCATGCTGTGAGTGCACCGGTCATCCCTATATAGGATCCGAACCCGCAGCAGGAGCGCTGCTGTGTTTCCAGCGCTGCACTCTCCCGAGTGCGCCACGGGCTCGGCCCACAAGTTGCTTATTTTTAAAGGCCTCTCAGTCTGCATCATATCTTGTTTTAGTTGTGTGACCCAAGTTTTCACTGTGCCTTGAAATGGTAGACGTGTGGTAGAGCTGTTTGAGAAAGATTGGGTTAAATCTCACAAAGTGATATGTAATCAACATAGATATAACTAAGAGCTCCAACTTGGTTACAAAACCCTACATATGTTCTATGAGATAGAAGTTATATAATTTGACTTTAATGATTTTAATTGGCAAGGGATTACAACAGAATGTGGCTTCTTAGAAAAACAAGGTAATTCTAAGCTTAGCTTACATTAATTATAGCATAATACATAGAATATAAGAAATGATGATATGATTATGTTCTATTTTGCATACAACAATATGATTTGCTATTTTTGTATGTTAGGAAGGCTGACAAGCTGGAGCAAATTGAAAAGAGCAAATTGACAGCACTGAAAGGGAATTCTCCTTGATAACTTTGTGGTAGAAGTGAGGAAGTATTTGGAGTGAATAGAAGAAAAAAGATATAAAAACCACCTTCAAACAGTGTCCTGGGAATGAGGATTTTGAAGGTCTATGTGTTTGAAAGCTACAAAGCTACAAAAATATAAATAAAGAAACAGCTTTATTTTTTTATAAAAATTTAGACCTTTTAACAGTAAGAGCCATTGGAAAATGGAATGTGTTACTTAGTGAGGAAATGAGATGGAGATCTGCATTTCAGGTCCTATTCGAGCAGAAATCTACATGTTCAAGCACTAAATGGAGCCTAAGGGTAATGATTTTCAGCTTTCCTCCAATCCTGAACTTCCATGTTTTTTAAAAGAGAAGGAGAGAAGAAAGCTGATGGAGGAAGAACTGGAGTTGTGTTTAATATAGATATGGTATGTATTTAATATGATACAGAAACTCCCTAAAATTTACATTCCTCTTAATGTCATAGGAGAAGCAATGTTTAAAAGCAAATAAAATTTTAAAACTTGATGAAAACACACAGTGAAATATAGGCACCAGCAGTATTTTTAATTTAGGGAAGGCAAAATATAAATCAAGCTGGTAAAGGAGTCAAAACTCAAATCTCCAAATAATACACTCAAGCTAAGAGAAGCCCTGGCTTCTGTACTATTGCATAAGTACATGAAAGAAGTTGTTGTTCACTGTGACCTTCATACAATCTGGACAAAGAAAAGGCAAGAACAGCCTGTATCCTGGTATAAATCAACACTCAGTATGGTGTGCTGTCTAGAAAGGCGGAACCGAAGGAGGTTAAGTATAAAGGAAAAAATCATTAAACTCATATGAGAAAAGTTCCAGCTGTGTATCTGTCAAGATGGTATCAATGGACTGACTGTGAAATGTTTCAAACAGGTAGGATTTTTAAATGGTGATATTTTAGAAGCACATATTCACCTTGAAAGTTTTAATGAGAAAAGCAAGAACAACTAAATAATCTCTTGGCATGACCAGGTATTTCTAGAATCTTCTTTCCTAGTCACGTGTATGTGCCCAGGTTTTTGGCTTTTAAGGGTACACTGTCACAGAAATGTGTGACATCACTTCTCACTGGTTTCATTTATTTCATAAATAAATAAATAAGAAAGAAACAAATATGAACAAAATCACTGTCTTCTATAGTAATTAGTAATTTGATTTTTGTTTTCCTTTTGGATTACAGTTCAGTAGGAACAGCAAAAAATAATTATCTCATGATAAAGGTTGGCGATCTTTTCAATAGAAGAAACAAATATGAACAAAATCACTGTCTTCTATAGTAATTAGTAATTTGATTTTTGTTTTTCCTTTTGGATTACAGTTCAGTAGGAACAGCAAAAAATAATTATCTCATGATAAAGGTTGGCGATCTTTTCAATAGCTGTTTAAATAAGTTATATTATTGAGAAGGTTTACAACAGAGACACTTATAGTTCAGGTAAGTGAAACTGATTACCTAGAAAAAGGTATAGGGCCCTTAAGTGAAATTTATCATGGTTAATAGCCTCTTCATCTCTGCTCTACAATCCTCTACCATTTTGCATTTAATTATGGATGATCGAGCCAACTGCTAATAATTTGTATTCCCTTTAGTCATAGAAATATTTTCCTATTTTACATGTAGAATTTATATTATTTTGATATCCAAATTATGTACTGATGCTGAGCTTTGTAAAAGAAAATAATGAATGAAAATAATATTCTTATTTTCAAGACACTGGAAACAACAAATCATCTAAGATTTCTCCATATAAGAGAAATTGTCTAAAGCTTTTAATAAAGTAAAATAATCAGATGTGATCACTGTGAGGGTGAGAGGGACATTCTAGAATTGGGGTTGTAAGCACTGACAATATTGATTGTCTTTGAATATTTCCAGAAAATGCATTTACCAGTTGCCATTCAATATGAATTATTGTGCTAATGAGATAAGAAACTAGGAAAATATTGCTATGGCAAAAGGTGTTTTAACATAACCCATGTCTGCACTGGTTATGAGATATCACATTGTATTTGTATAGATAAGAAATGATGAGAGTCTGAGCTTTAACAATGGCAGTAAAGTTGAAAGACCATGAGAAAATTAGGTAATTGGAATAATCTTTTTTTTATATTGACTTTCAGAATTTCTCCTATTCTCTCCTTTATTCAAGTATAAGTCCCAGATTTAAAGGCTATAGAATTGGAGCTAACATTTTGTAATCAGAATAAAAATATTTTTACTGATTTTTTTTTCATTTCTTTTTTTTTTTTTCTGAAGCTCTTTAATTATAGACCTCAGAATGCCCTTTTTTTGTTGGGGATAATCTTTATGTCTAACTCATTATTCATTAAAATAAAAGAAATTGCTTAAGTATATTAACAACCTTAATTAATGGTTTTCATACAGGATTTAAAAAGAAGGAAAATTTGGTAAGTTGTGAACAGCAAAGAAGAATGGTAAAGGTGAAGAAAGTTTAGAATATGCTCATTTAGTTGCCTGGAATTATCACATTTATCTCTCTGGGTCTTGAACTGAAGAAAGAAATTCATTAAGAGAAGATTACAAACTTTGCTTCCTTTAACCTTTCCTAAGAACTTTCAATTATTTAAACATATCATTTACCCTTTATTCCCTCCTCTTGCATGAACAGCCAAGCTTTCATTTATTTTGATTGTAACAAGTCTCAAAATGAAAAGAAAGCCCTTGATATGGAACCTCAATCATAAGAACATTAGCAAATCTTTCACTATGACTCTGCTTTGTAACAATCAATTTCATATACTCTTTTTTCACTTGCAGCTAATTTACTATCATATCATCAATCTGAACAACCTCCCTTCTCAATCTTATTAAAATAGCAGTTTTAATCTGTTCTCCCTAGGTTCCTTATCACCAAGAAAACATATTCAATAGCAGAGATCATAGTGAAGCTGTCTTGGATTACTAAAATTTCACTACTTCCATAAAATTTGCTACAACACTTACAGAAAGGTAATGAATTATCGTTGAATAGCACACCTGTCAAAATAGATGATATGGGCTCCTTTGAAGACTGGACTAGGTTATTATCCCTTCAGCCCCAACATTCCTGAGATTCTGTGATGATGTTATGTGAACATAAGGAGCTTCATTTCTGAGGAAGAATGTAACAGAAAAAAGGAGGCAGCATATAGACCCTCAAGAAGCCAGTTGAATTTACCAGGAAGTAACTTAGAGGTAACTGGATGTAGCAGAAGTAAAGTGACTGTCTCATTCAGTGGGCTTGTTTTTCTTAGATGTTTACTAAGGCTGATAACCAGGCAAAATTGTGAATTATATAAAAAAGCCCTTTTGTTTATTCACACTTTTTTTTAAATTCTTTCAATTAACATACATACTATGCCTCTGTACTAGGCATTGTGCAAAGTGCGTGGGATCTTGGGACACTCAGTTGAAACAAAACCATTCTTTGCCCTCAAGAGCTCATAGTCTAATCAACTGTTATTTTTTTTTTTTCAATGCAGTATAAAATATTGAAAAATAGGTACTCGGAGGTGAAGAGGGACAGAAAAGAGACCACTAATTCAAAGACATCACTAATTAGAAATGCAGGTAACATCCCAGAAGAGGTGACATTTGAGTTGACAACTGAAAGAAGGGTATAACTAGACTATAGGAGCAACAACCGTAAAAGAATAGATACTTAGAAACCTAAGAAATATACTGTAAACTTCAAGTAATACAACAATGCGTGGTGCTTGAGCAGAAGATGGGTTGCTAAAAATGAAGCACTTTATAACTGTGGCCAAGACATTTGTACTTTATCCTGGAGCTTATTGGGAGTTATGGTAGTATTTTAAGGGAAAAAAAAAATAGAATACTAATGGTTTCCCTGAGCAAGGTTAGTGTCAGTCATGAAAGCAGAATTTGGAGGGGTTCTAATGGGGAAGCAAGGGACCAGTTCTAATCTTGTGTTGGAACCTTAAAAGAAAGTTGAAAGGCTAAACCATGACAATGGTAAAGAAAATAATGTCTAGCCCCAGGCAAAATTATTACCCAAACAAGTGATATTTAGAAAACAGTATACATAGGATTTGATGACTGGTAGGATATTTAGAAGGGGAATCATTCACTAAATAAACAGCAGTTTCAGTGTTTGAAATAAACAAAATATGAAGAAGAGCACTGATGGCAAGTGTATTTTTAAACATGTTGTTTTTGATTTGTGCATAGAACATCACAGAATAAATATCTATCAGGGGAGTATTTCAGTAGGTAGCAAAGTCTGGGAAAGTGAAGATAACATGAGTGAAGAGAGTCAAATTCTTGTTCTGACATTTACATCCTCGAGCCTCAGAGAAGTTATTGACCCCTGAGGCTCAGTTTCTTTATCTGTAGAAGGAAATAAAATCTACCTCAAAGATATGTTTTATTCTTAATCAGGGCTCCCTAGTGGAGGAAGTGGAGAAGCATTTTCTTTGTTCAATGCATCAACCACTTGCTAAACCTTCCAAGGTGTCTATAAGGATGGAAGTCTGGGGAACTAGGTGCAGCTCATAGAGTAATTATAGTTATTTAATTTTCAAATAGCAAAAAGGAGGCCAGTGTATCCAGAACTTCAGTGATCTGGGGGAAGTCTGGTCGGAGGTAAAATTGGGAAGGGAATGGGGACAAAATGTATAAGATCTTGTAGACCCTGGTAAAGAGTTGGATTTTATGTTAAGTGAACAAACTCCTAGGAAATTTAAAGTAGGGGAAAGAAGGGAATGATGATGTTATGCATATCTTTAAAAGGTCATTCTGGATTCTCTGTGGAGACTGGATGTGATAGGGCAGTAGGGAGGGTGCCATTAACCTACTCATAAGGACAACCTCTTGCCAAAATCTGAGTGAGGCTGGCAGACCATTGGCAGGAGCTGGTTAGAAGACCATGGCTAAATATTAATCAAAGAAACATGTAATTTAATAAAAGGGATTCTTTCTTCTGTTAACTATTATTAAATCATCTTTTAGTATCAGAAAAATTCTACAAAGAAGTCATCATTTTTGTCTTAAAATATTTATTTCTCCAGATTCAGCTGTACATTTGACTTTTTAAAAATCACACTTTTAAAAATAGTAGCAAAAGCCTCCTTTTCTATCTTTCCCTGCATTCTATGCACAAAAAATATAATGCATTGTGACTTGTTCAAAGCATTGAACACTTAAAAGTAAATTAAATTTCAAACATTTTTATTTAAGAGCTAAGAAGCTAAATAAAACCGTATTTTCCATCAAAGAAGAAAAAAGTACAGAGAATTTATTTTAAAAAGATAAGATCTATAAATTCAATCTATTTATAAGCTGCAAGAAATAGTTTTACTGCAAAATTGCTGGTGAAAGTTAATTACTAACAATTTCTGTAGCAAGGATGAGGAGCGTGAAGAATGAATAATATTTTTATACAAAGCAATTATAGAACATAAGGAATTTAATGGAATGAGTCCGATATTCCTGGAAGCATTTTATCCAAAACTATCATTAATTTATATGCCAAAAATTACCTAACACATTCTATCAA
>NW_007734578.1:31078-32868 GCF_000696425.1 Galeopterus variegatus | reverse complement strand
AAGCGTGAAGAATGAATAATATTTTTATACAAAGCAATTATAGAACATAAGGAATTTAATGGAATGAGTCCGATATTCCTGGTAGCATTTTATCCAAAACTATCATTAATTTATATGCCAAAAATTACCTAACACATTCTATCAAAATGGCAAAATTTGGAAACAACAAATATTCAACAATAGGAAAATGTATAAGTAAGTTGTGGTACAGAAGTTGCCTTATTAAACTACGACATCTGAAGTGAAATTTGAACAATTAAAGTGAATCTCTATATAAGGGTATTAAAAGATATTTTAAAGGTATTATTTAAAAAATATTAATTGGTATTTTCTTGAAGAAAAGGTACAAATTTAAAACGAATTATATTTTTGCTATATTTGTAACATTTAGATTATAAATGCAAAGATGCACAAATTATTAAACTGAGTAAGGAATGATTTGAGTGTGGCGTTTTTGGCTTTTTTTAATTTTTAATCCAAATAAGCTACTTAAAAGAATAATACTGTAACCTTCATTTTACAGTGGACTTTAGTTATATGATTTTAAAGTGGACATTTACTTTTATAAGAGTGTCTCACAGTCTCTTAAACAGTTCTAAAGCATTCACAGCATTGTCATTTTTTTTCTGTCATTGATTTGCCCTGAACATACTATGGAACTTTAGACTCTTTTTTCCTTGCCTACTTGACTTTCCCACTTAGATGACCACTAAGCATTTCAAAATCTAAATGTCTAAACCATAACTTACCAGTCCCAGCATCCTTTCTCTTATCAAACTGATGAACTCGGAGTCTGCACCACTTAGTAAATGGAACTGCAGCCTGTCCATGTGATCAGAGTATTACCAGGGACCTATCACCCTACCTCCCACTCCCTTTCATCTTCTCTCATCTCCTACATTTACCAAGTCAATCCATCTACTTCTTTCAATATCTGTGATTAACATTGCAGTATAAGTTATACTCATTTCTTCAATGGATTCCTACAAGCCCCCTAATAAGATCTTCATTTATTCTTACCTCTCTATAATCCATCATCCATTCAGGAGCCAGAGTGATCTTTTTAACAGCAATATTGAGGCTTAAAAACATGGATGCCTTTTCAATTCAGTTAGAATAATCTAAAAACTCTTTATCCTGGACCAAAAGACTTGGTTCCTGTTCACCTATCTAATATGGGCACTCTCACTCACCAAATCCCACCCACAACAGTTTTTCCCTGTTGTTCTAACACATAAAACTCGTTCCTGTTGATGGTCCTTGTACTAACTAGTTTCTGATCAGTATTCTTTTCACTCCATCTTTTTTCTTGCTTTTCTCCTTCTTATAATGTATGTTTCAGTTTAAATATCATCTCTTCATAGAGGGTTTTGCTGATCTCCTTATCCACTGTTAATACTCAGGCATGCTTATTAATCACATTACCACGTTTAATTCTCTGTGTAGCACTCGCTACTGTCCCATATATTCTCCTGGAATATAGGACTATACTTCAAAAAGTCCATGGAAAAATAGAGTTGAGAGATAATATGAAATTTTCCACGGACTTTTTGAAGTACCCTTGTATGAGTGCTATGGGAACAAGGATTTTGTCTGTCTTATTAGTCCTGCATATTTAGTCTTAGATTAATGTCTGGAATATAGTGGTCTTAATATATGTATGTGCATGTGTATATGCATATATATGCATATATGTATATATGTGTATCTATAGCTAGCTAGCTGATTGGATGAATCAATCGATATTTGGGTCCAGTATGTTCAATAACATTCAAATGCCACATTTTTTG
>NW_007734578.1:28780-30510 GCF_000696425.1 Galeopterus variegatus | reverse complement strand
GATGAATCAATCGATATTTGGGTCCAGTATGTTCAATAACATTCAAATGCCACATTTTTTGAAGTATTACATTTTATGGTGGTCAATTAAATCATCCAAAACATGCTTATGCTATTTTTAAAATGTATTTTGAAAAACTTCTTATACAGAACTTGTAGAATCCTGTGAAAATAGCTGGATTTTTATTCACTGATCCCTATTTGAGAAACACTGAGCTAGCAGAGGTGTTTTTCCTTCTTCCATGCTAGAAAGCCCATATAATATTTATATCAATGTTTCTTTCCAATAAAAGGCCCAAATGCATTGCCTTTGGGGCGGCTGCTTTTGCCCTCTGCCTCTGATGCCTAATTATTTGACTTTTTTTCCTGCATATGTCAAACTTTTCAAACCACTTGGAACACTGCTCTCTACTTATATCTGGCAGTGAACAGTTTTTACTTTGGGCTTTCCAACAACTTGATATGAGTTAGCACTTATTAATACAGGCAACCATCTTTAAGACAACCGAACAATGGTTGGAGTCTACACTTTACTAAAGAAAAGCCAGCTAATACCAAAAAGCATGATAAGCATTCTCAAATATTTTTAAGTCTTCTTGTTCTGTCCTCTCTTTCAATAGCAGTTTTTATTTCTTGTTTAATGGTGTTCTTATTTAAGGGGAGTAAGAACTACCTTTCCCAATACCCTATTTGGTTTCCAATTCAATTGATTAGTTATCTGATGACATTCAAGATGGAAAACTTGAAAGTGTCTAAGAAACCAAACCCACAACATTGTTTTTAAATCCCCAAAATGCCTTTGCAAAACCTTCAAAACGTCAGAGAATCATTTGCCTGTTGTGAAAAAAAAAAAAANAAAAAAAAAAAAAGACAAAACTGGAGTTTGCTTAACTGGAATATATGTAATCTGAAGGTCTACGGGATCTCAGATGCTATCTGGCAGCATTTTATGCTATTATCTACCCCTCTATCTAGCCATCACTGCAGCATCAATAGTACATACATTTAGAGGGAAGGAAAGAACACTAATACTACTCTTATCTTCATTTTACATACTACTCTTATTTTCATTTTACCTGCCCTATTTGCATGGTGCACTTCTTTATTTTCCTTGGACTTGCACCAACATTTATTTTAAGGAGTTAACATAAATGAAAAATTATTTCTTGGATTAAAAAGTACAGCAGTGAGTTAAAAGGAGTGGATGTAAGATATATGAAGTTATAAAACAGACAAGGGAATTAAAAATGTATACCGTTTTCCACCTAACAAATTCATTTGTCAGCAGGAAGAACTGTTTTGAGGGAAGAAGATTACTTTTGCTGCATATGTGTGAAGTATGCATAATAAGTCATTTAAATCAAGGTTATACAGTGTCTTTAGGCAATTATTCTCTTCTGTGTTTGTCAAATGTAAAAAGCCAATTGTAAGAGGTTTTGAACTGTTATTTTGTTGCAATTATGCACTCCTTTGACAAAGGATAATGATTTATTTTACAAAGAAGGTGCTGCAGGGTTACTTTGTGGAATTTATAGTGTAACGGAGAAATAATTAACCAAGCAGGTATACAGGAGAAGAGAGGATGCTGGCCTACATTCTAAAATGAATGAACTCATCTAAAGGTGGATGTAAGCACTTTAAGTTCTTCATAATCACATTAGATCTACTTGCTAGCATCTGGGTACAATATTCACCCAGGAGGAAAATTTAAATTTGACCTTTCCCTATCCA
>NW_007734578.1:26597-27607 GCF_000696425.1 Galeopterus variegatus | reverse complement strand
TCGGCTAATTTTTTACTCAGATTATGGCTCTGATCAGTTAGATTTTTGTTTGTTGTTTTTTTAAAAAATTGAAGGAAAACTACTTTAAAAATTAATAACTTAATAATGACACAGTGATTATTGTTGTACATTCTTTTCCTCATTGCGTAGCACATGCTTTTGCATTAGCAGTAAGGAAGGGATGATCACAACAGGAATCACAATAACAGTCACATTCTTTGTCTCTAAGTTCTGCCAACCAGAACTGTTGGGATTCCAAGTTGTTGGGAAAACAGAATAATTTAATCAGGCCTCCTCACCTCAGGTCCAGTTGGGTTGGTGCAGCTTATCCTTTTAAATAAGTTGTGTGTGGGTGGAGTTAGTGCATATGCACAGTGCCACCACCTCACTGGCGTTTTACTGCCTTGGGCGTCTGCCCTGCCGAGGCCATGCTCTCCAACCTGCAGCTTTCAAGGACCTGTTTGCCGGTTACCCAGCTCATAGACCTGTGTGTGAGAAGTCTGGTGACCCAGCCTGGCATGTGAGGGATCTGGTGACCCCTCCTGGTATGTGAAGGGTTTGTGACCCAATCTGGATAACGGGCTTGAGGGGTCTGTGAGCTCCAGACCCAGCCCTCGCTCGACACAAGTTCTTCCCGTAGTTCCTCCCATTTCCTGGCAGGGATTCGTGTGGCTGGCTGGTTCTACTTACTAGCCTTTGATATCTGTGTATGAGCATCAGTTTCTTCTGCTGTGTTACAGCTGAGCTCTGCTGCTCTGCCATAGCTTCCCATTATGTGGCCAAAGTTTGGGATATTTTGCTCTTACGGTGTTATCACTTCTTTTATAATTACTGATAGTAATCTACTAACCTGCATCACTAATTGTGTTTCTCTCAAAAAAAGAACAACAAAAGGTTGCATTTCTACCTGTGTTAGAATAATTCCTGGGCTCTCTATAATGGAAATAGAAGTTCTTGATATTTTTAAATAATATTCAAATGTTAGAGCATTTATATTTATCCCTTTTTTT
>NW_007734578.1:24102-25772 GCF_000696425.1 Galeopterus variegatus | reverse complement strand
TTTTTTTCTCAGTTTCTTATGGCTCTTTTTCTTGAGAAACTTGTGTCCAGTTGTTTCAGGCTTGAATAGAAAGATAAAACAAGTTTCAGCCTAAAATAGTTCTTCTCGTCTGAAAATCAGTTCATGCCCACTGAGCCTTTTCTGCTCCAGTGAATTTGTTTCTCACCTGGGACAGTCTTCTACTTCCCTCTTTCATGATAGTCTAAACCTGGCATCCTGGGACCTCAGTCAACTCTAGTCAAGATCAACTTCAGATCTATTTCCCCCTTTTTCTCCAGAGACCCTCCAGGCTTCTTTGCAGATATAACCCTTGCCACTAGTCTGTTCCTCCACTTATCACAGTGTGTGTGACAGTTCTCTTACCTCCCTGCTCTTCAATCCTAGAACTTTATTAAAAGTATTTGCACTTCGGCTTAGATATTATAAAAACCCCTGTTTGATTATGAAAATTATGCACAATCTAGAAGTGAACAAATGTTTGTCATTCGAAAATTATTAGGAAAAGAAAGTTTTAGTCTTCAAAAATATATGTAGTAAAAATCAGTATTTGAACAGAAAATTGGTAGCTTATTCTTTATGTTTTCAGTTCTTTGGCAATTACAACAAAAGTTGGTCTATTAAAGAAATGGTAGTGTAATTCTTATCAAAGAGCTCATAAATTAGTGGGAGAGAACACTTAAAAAATAAGAAAGAATGCTAGTGAATAATGGTCAGTGGCATAATAAGGAAATAGGTCCCATGGGTGAGAATCATACAAAAAGAAAAATCACTTTATATTGAAAACGTCATAATGAATGATATTTCATTTCAGCACAATACAAATTTGTAAAATTCAAAAGGCTGACATAAGTGATGGTCTGTGAGTAGATGGAACAGGCTGAGCGAGAGCAGAGTGTAGAAATTTACCAAATAATTGGAGAATCATTTTATGACTCCTGTGTCAGAAAGTATTTGGTAGCAGTATATTTTGGTGTTTGAAACTATGAATTTGGAAGTGGACATTTCTAGATTCTACTCCTGGCTTTCCTACTGTTTAGCTGTGTGGCGTTAATGAAGTTACTTATCTCTGAACTGGTGGAGTTTTCTCAGTGATAAAATGGGACTAGCAATGGAATAGATTTATATTTAGAGCAATAGATAGAATTTCTAGTTGGTTGGAGGAGAGATGGATAGGTAGATGAGATGTGAGGTCTGGGGATAGAAAACAGGGCTTTTAGGGATTTGGAACTTCATGCATGTGGCATGTAAAATTCAGCTGGAATTATATGAACTTGTTAATTATACACATGAAGCAATTTAAATTAATTAAATTCAGAAGAATTATTAATTTATGCTTATTAGATACCAAAGAATTTGACAATGAACCTTCTGACACTGAAAATTCAAAAAAGAGTAACAATAGCTACAACTTATTTTCGGATCACTATATACCTGACATTTTATTAGATTTTGTACACTACTAGAATATTCAAATAAAATAAATTAGTAAAGACAGAGCAATGAAATAAATATTTCTTAAAGAATATAATTGTCTTTTAATAGTATTTTAATAAATTCAATAAGATATTTATATAATATTTATATAACATTAATTATTTTATGATAATGTATTCCTTAAGTCTTCAAAAATATTCTTTCTCAATTGGATTTATAAATGCGTAAGAGTAGTT
>NW_007734578.1:13290-22093 GCF_000696425.1 Galeopterus variegatus | reverse complement strand
TTAAATGCTAAT
Organism: Galeopterus variegatus; assembly: GCF_000696425.1. Lineage (NCBI taxonomy): Eukaryota > Metazoa > Chordata > Mammalia > Dermoptera > Cynocephalidae > Galeopterus > Galeopterus variegatus. Next base: position 22,081 of record NW_007734578.1, on the reverse strand, counting down.
ATTATATGGAAGGACAAACATCTGGCTAAGTAGGTTTGAAAGAAAAAAAGAAAGCGAATTAGGGAAGGAATAGGAGCAAATATAAGATAAAGTATTACTGAACTCTCTACGGCTTTGCAACCAAACATAACTGAGACTCAGTTGTGCATGCTATCTCCAGACAGCCTCCATGGAACTCTGCATTTTGGAAGAGTCCATTCATAAAAGGATAAAGGGAGAACATTTTATCTGCTGTCTTCTTCCTGTCTCTTTCTCTAACCAATCAAAGTTTCACAGGAGAAGATGTCCCCTTGCACTTTAGGCAACTACTGGGAAAAGCAGCATGTCCACAGGCCCACTCTGGCCAATGGGCTGGTGTGTTATTCTCTCTTTGTTAAATGATGCCGTGTGCTTGTCATCTTTGGACAATATAGTTGTGCATGGCATTTGAAGTAGGGGGCAGAGATTCTTGACTGTGAGAACAGTATGAGTCATCTTTAGGGCTGTTCATCCAGGCATTGAGACAAGAAGGTGAGGGCCAGGTTAGCAGGAGGGCCACACTGAATATGGGAAGTTCATTAACTAAATCTGTACAAGAACCACGTTTACTTCATGAGAGTCCCATGTATCTTGGATTCTGCAAATGTCCCCAAAGGAGGTTTTTGTATGGACTTCTGTTGTGGCTCAAGTAGTTCTGAAAACCAGTTTACATTAACTAAATCTGTAAAAGAACCATGTTTACTTCATGAGAGTCCCATGTATCTTGGATTCTGCAAATTTCCCCAAAGGAGGTTTTTGTATGGACTTCTGTTGTGGCTCAAGTAGTTCTGAAAACCAGTTTACATGTTAATTTATTGGCTTAGGATTTCAGCACCATGGTAGAAATGAAAATTTAGTTTCAATACTTATACATAGAGGAGGTTTGGGTTTTTATTTTTCAAAGATGACATTTTTTCTTTTTCTTAGTGCCTAGGAAGAAATAGAACTTTTCTCATTTCCTTTCCAACCTTTTTTTCTGGTTCTTTTTTTCAAAATTGGTCCAGCTTTTGTAACTCTAGTCTTTATGTACAGAAATAAATTTTATTTCTGGCATCCAATAATGACTGGCTACCAGTCCTCAGATCCTAATCTTGGGTAGCTGCCAAAGTGTGAATTTGTGTTTGTTGCCTTGGCTTTAATTTTTTCAGCATTGATACCTAGGGATCTGCTTTTCCTTGTTTTGAGATTGTTTATACATTTAAACATTTTTTGTTATGTTTCATCCATCATTTCAATGTGTTTGTAAAAGAAGAGTTTATATCAGCTCAGTTCACTATATTTCTGGAAGTATCAATCATTGTTTACAATGCCAGTTGGTAATAAGAAGAAAAAGACAAATGATATGAGACTGTCTAAAAAGAAGTAATCTAATCTAGTGGTTTAGAATGACCATAGAAAGGAGAATGCGGCTGGTGTGCTGAGGGCAGATTGTAAATGATAACACCAAAGGCTGAAGAGTTTGGTGTGGTCCAGAATATGGAAGGGTGTGTTAAGATTGTAGTCTTTTCCCAAGGAATAGTGAGATGGCAGTGAATAATTTTAAGTGAGGGAGTAATTCAATCTTATTTTTGTTTTTTAGATGTAACTGTCTTTAGTGTTGATTAAAGAGTTTCCAGATTCAATGAATGTGGAAAACTAGTTAGACCAATAAATAGCTGATAATTGACCAAGAAGGGAAATAATTCAGATTTTAAATAGTAAAAAAAAGAAAGCATAATAATAATTTCATAGTTGTGGCCACATTGAACTCTAGCCACTGTAATAGTGATTGAGCAGCAAAGGTCATCTACTTGTATATTACTACGACTACAAAAATTACTGTTAATGCTGCCCTCAATCTGGTCTTCCTGATTTCACTCTTGCCTTTTTTGTAAATCGCACTAGTGAGAACACTCTTGTCTTCTTGAAGGCAATCTGCACCACTGCAGCCAGAGGGATTGCTCTAAAATATTAACAGGATCATAGTAATCCCTTACTTCAAATCTTTTCATGGCTTCCCAACCAGCTCAAGAGAAAGTCCAAACTCTTGAGGTATCCAAGGTTAAAAAATTGGTGTACGAACCTCTTTGCATCTGGCTTTATTTTCCTCTTTAGATTAAACTCTGTTCCTCATATCAAATTCTGAGATCAAGCCAGAGTGATAAATTTCAGTCCTACAAACAAGCATACTCTCTTTTGCCTCTGGGAGTTTAGGCATGCCCATGGCTATGCCTCCATCCTCTGAGATGATATGCCCCTTCTTCCCACTCCATCCCCCATCACGAATAAAAACATCATTTACCTGACTGATGGTCGCTAATTTTCAGATTACAGGTTTTACATTACTCATCAACTCCTCTAAAATATTTTACAAGTTCCAGGATTGGTGATCTCCTGTCATCTCAATTATCATTTAATTTCAATTGCTTACTTACTCTTGGAGATGGTCTCTACATTCCCTGTGAGGAGGAATATTACTTTCTTGTTCCCAGTTGTATTCCCAGAGCCAAGCACAGTTGGTGCTTGATAAACACTGGTTGAATTAATAAGGAAATGAATGACTGAATGTTTGAACAGATGAACAAATTTAGCATTTTATGTATCCCCCTCAATAGTATTCAATCAAAACTTTGTCAATAAGGAATCAGATAATCATAACAAATGATCTATTCACATTTTCTCAGACAAGCACCTCATAATTAGTGGCCAAAGCAGGTATGAGTTACCTGCTTTAATTTGCTCTGTAATGAAACCATGCAGGGGGAAAAAAAGGTATTTTCAATCATGGGTCAACATATAATTTTATTTATTTATTTATTTATTTATTTTAATTTATAAAGAAAACAAAATTTATTGCTTACAGTTTCAGAGGCTGGGAAATCCAAAATCCAGAGAACACATTTGGTGAAGACCTTGCTGGTGTCAACAGTGACCTAGGGGTCTCACATGGCAGAATATGGCTGAGCAGAGAGAGAGAACTTCTCATGTGCTCTCCTTTTAAAGCCCTCAGAACCATACCCCTGACCACGATTATTAATCCATTCACTATGGCATGGTCCTACAATATAATCACTTCTTCAAGGTCACACCTTTTAATTACCATAATAGGACTTTCCATCCTCTTAACAGTCACACTGGTGATCAAGCTACTAATACATAAACCTTGGGAGACACAGTCCATATCATTCTCCCCCTGGCCTCCAAAGTTTATATCCTTCTCACAGGTAAATACATTCATTCCATCCCCAAAGTATTAACTTGTTTCAATTCAAAAGGTCCACAGTTCAAAGTCCCAACTTTGAAATCAAAATAAGTTATCTACTTCCAAGATACAATTGTGGGACAAGCATAGGGTACATATTCCCATTCAAAAAGGGAGAAATAGGCCTAAAGAATGGGGTAACAGGTTCCAAAGAAGTCCAAAACCCAGCAGGGTAGGAATTAAATCTCAAAGCTGGAAAATCATGTACATTGACTCCATGTTCCACGTCCTCTGCATGCTGGTGCAGGGGTTGGGTCCCCAAGTCCTCGGGAAACTCTGCTGCTATGACTTTTCTTGTCTCAGGCCACACTTCAGCTCTCCCAGGATGGTGTTCCACTCTGGCAGCTCAACAATTCTGGGGTCTACATGGTGGTCCCACTCCCACAGCTCCACTAGGAATGGCTCTGGTGGATTTCTCTGTTGCAACTCTGACCCCACATTTCCACTTGACATTGCTCTAGTGAAGACTCTGTTCTGTGAATCCATCCCTGCAACATATCTCTTTCTGGGTCCCCAGACTTTTCCGTATATCATTTGAAATTGGGGTGGAGGTGCCCAAGCATTCACAGCTCTGACATTCTGCGAACATGCAGACCTAACACTGTGTGGATGCTGCCAAGGCTTCAGGCTTATATTTTCCAAAGCTGCAAGTCCAGCCATACCTGGGACCAATTTAGCCACTGCTGGATCAGCCAAAGCCTCCAGGGTGCTGGTGCTGGTGCTGGAAGCAGCTACCTGAGGTAGCTCTGGGCGGAGAGCCTGTAGAGGGTACCTTGGGCCTGTTCCCCAAGACCATTCTGTCTCCACAGGCCTCTGGGCCTTTAATGGAAGATGAAGCCTCCAAGATCTCTGAAATGTCTTCAAGACCTTTTTCTTATTGTCTTGGCTGTTAGCACCTAGCAGCCTCGTAGCATGCCAATGTCTTTAGCAACCAGTCCCTTTGCTGCACCGTCCTTTTTTTCTCCTGAAAATGCTCTGTGCTTCTCTACCACATGGCCAGGCTGCAAAGTTTCTAAATGTTCAGGCTCTGCTTCCCTTTTAAATTCTGGCTTTACATCATGCCATAACTCAGCATAGGCTGTTACAAGTAGCCATGCAGCTTTCTTAATGCTTTGTTGCTTAGAAATTTCTTCCCTATAATTTTAAAAAGTATAAAAAAATAGAAAGTTGGAGGATTCCCTGATGTCTACCTTATATCCCTGTTCTTTGGTTTCATGTTTTGGGATAAATAGACTTGGGGTTTCTGCATTACACAACTTTGGCTCTGGATTAGTTTTCAGAAGACTGCTGGTTCTGCCCAGGATATAGTCACCTTCTCCTGGGACATTTGGATGAAATCTAGGGATTATTCAGCTCAAGTATCTGATCAGGCTTGCTGCCTATTTCAACACCCTTGTCGGCATCTTGTTTCCTGAATCTTGTAACATGATTCAGTTTTGATATATTCTATTGGTTCTTGATATTGACATTGATCTCTGTTGGTTTCAAAAACCCATGTCAGCTCAAGTATCTGATCAGGCTTGCTGCCTATTTCAACACCCTTGTCGGCATCTTGTTTCCTGAATCTTGTAACATGATTCAGCTTTGATATATTCTATTGGTTCTTGATATTGACATTGATCTCTGTTGGTTTCAAAAACCCATGATGCCCTCTGGAACATCTGAACAAAATCTAATAGCTTGTCAAGGGAGTCTGACCAGATCCTGAGGTCAGACTGAGACATAATTAGGACAAAATAACTAGATTATATAAAAATTATATAAATAGTTAAATGCTACTTGTCCATTATTTTATCCCATTGTCTCTGCTTATTTCAGCTTTAAAGTTGTCTGTTTATTCTATTAATGTACTGCATCATTAACAATTGAAAACTTATAACAGTGTGCTTTCTAGCTTTGTCCCCTTAGGATATATTTTATTTATTGATTCTATATAATAAAATTTCTCTTTCTTTGCTCATTGTTTCTATAAGACTATTAATTTTGTGGCAAAGATGACTGAAAAGGGTACCTCATTTTTATTTATATTTATATAATATAATTTATTTAGAAATCCTTGGTCACAAAATGTAGTGTCAAAAATATTTAGTGCACAAAAATGTTTGAAGGTTTAGTTGTAATGGAAAGCAGTGGGAGGATTTAAGTATGAGTAAGCTTTCTCATTACATGTAACATAATTCTGAATTAATTTCTTGATTTATTTTGATTTATCCAAATTGTCCAAATATGAAATGTTTGTGGGGTTCAAGAAAGATGTGAATAAATTCTGAATAATTTTTTATGTAAGCACCTTTAAAGAGAGTACTAATTATTCATAAATATAGATGTGTTTTGATATAACTTCTTATAAACTTGAAATAATTCTTAACGGGAAAATCTATAATTTCCTTCTATAGGAAAAAAATATTGCCAACATTGCAAGGTTATTGGAAGTATCATATCAGTATAAAAACATGTCTGGCACAAAAGTGCCCTCTAAACATGTAGCTAATTTTAATGCTTCACAATCTTTTACATTAACAATTCATTCTAAAATTGTTTTGTGATTAAATAAAACTCTTTCTTGCAATTTGTCGAATCTGTACCTTACTTTTTACTTTAGCAAATAAAGATATTTCATTGTCTTGGGTTCCTATTAATACTATTTTAATTACAAATAGAAATTGTGTCTGCTTTAGAAAATTTAAATCTGCTTAAGGAAGAAATGGAGACTCTCTTACTACCCACTGATTATTACTTATAATATGGTGACATATTTCCCTTCTATTATTTTTATATTTAACATAATTAACATTCACTTTTTGAAAAAAAATCCTGTTTTTATATCTTTTCAGCAAATGAACTTCAGAATTAGTGTTTCAATTTCCCACTGGGATTTTGATTGGGAAGACACTTAATTTTAAAGTTAATTTGGGAAGAAATGATATTCATACACTGATTTTTATCTTCCTGGAACATGATATGGCTTTCCACTTTTTTCAGATTCTTTTTTAGGCCCATATATTAACAACAATAATTATTTTTCTATATAGAACTTAAACATGTTGTTTTGCAGATTAAAAACATATTCTAGTTTTTTGCTATTGGCAGTGTTACTTCCCCGTCTCACCACCCCACACACATTTTGTAAATTGATTCATTGATTTTTTATTGTATTTGTTGTTATTTTTATCTAGACAACCTCACTCTAATTTCTAATTTGTCTTGCTTTTTTTTTTCACTTGATCAAGTTGGAAATCATATCACATAAAAACAATAGTTTTATCTCTGTCTTTACAAATTTTAGAACTAATTTGTTTTTCTTAAATTATTGAGTTAAGTGGTGATGTGAAAAAGCTATTGAAAAGTAGAAGTGATAATAGGCATTCTTGTTTTATTCTAAACTTGCAAATACTAGAAATTAAAAACTATTAAAAATTAGAAAATATTTCTAGTTTTTTATGTAACTAGGTTTATCGTGTTAAAATTTCTTCTGTTGTAGCTTACTAAAATAGTTTTTTTTATACAAAAATGGGCCATGAATAATTATTTTAAAAATTAACATTTTGGAAAGATGATCATATATTTGTTTCCCCCTTATTCATTTAATCTAGAGAATTCATAAATATGTATTTTTTAAATGCTGAACATTTAAAAAACTTCTAGGCAAACTGATCATAATGTGCAAAATTTCTAACATACTATTGGATTTGGTTTGTGAATTAGTTAAAACACTTTAAGCTGTTAATATCTACAAATGCCAGTTCAGATAGATTCAAACAAAAGGGGGAATATATTATTTTACAAAACAAGAAGTTCAAGAAAGACATGCTGAGAATTGGGTGAATTAAGAGCTCAACAATATTATTAAAATCTCAGTTTATTTTTATCTCCCTCGTGTGCCATCTTCAATAGTGTAATTACAATTTTTAATAGGGAAAAATGTAGTGTACTATTCTAGTACATGAGTGAGCTAGAATTTATTTAACCATTACCTATATATTATATATTTAGATTATTTTAAATAATTTACAGTTGTGAGTGACTTTGCAAAAAATAAATCTAAACTGATCTTCTCTACAATGTATATTTTTTTGTTTAAGCTAGAGTCAGAGAAGTGGAAATACAGGATCAAAATATATGAATGTTATAAGGCTCCATTCTAGAAACAGTCTCATGCCCAGTCATCAGCTGGGTATGTAATTCCTGTCCCACTGCTTGCTCTCTCTGTACCATCACCAGCACTGAGTTTGTCATTCAAAAAGAGAAACAAAAAAGCCTGTGGTTGTAAGAATATGTATATATGTATGCTAATAATATAATTTCCACCAGCATGACACCATGCCCATTTTTCCTCATTTATCCTATAGTACTTATGATGGTTCAGAAATTTCATTTGTTTTCATTATTTGTGGATACATCTTTTTTTGGCAGACAGGGAACATTGAACTAATTTTTTTAGAGAGACAAAGTAGTGGAAAAAAACATAAAGGCTGAGGATGGCAGAGAAAAGGGGAACATAAAAGGTATTTCTAGGGGTTATGGTTCCTTCATGTAAGTAAGGGATTCGATGTATGTTGAAATTTTTTTGATTTCATGAATTGTTTTATGGTCCATAAGTCATCTGTGAGACTGAATCATATCATATTTTAAGGCTTTTCATACGTGTTTTGATTGTGCCCAACATGGCCATTACTGAATTCAAGATAATGGGTTAAGTTTTTTTAGCATTTTAATATTTACTCTTCACTACTCAGTTCTTTCTCATTTCTTATCTATGATGAGGATGCTTCTTCAAATTCCCCATCAGGTGGGACAATGAAGCATCTGTTGAACACCAAACACATGTGAACTATTATGCTAGTGCTGTGATGAGAAAACATGAGGAATGTGCATAAGACCTCTAGAAGGAGACAGACTCAAGTTGTAGAAAACATGGTTATTTGCCTACCTTGAAACTATTCCCACTTTCTCCTTCCTAACAGATCCTCAATGTGTTCAGTGTTGATGAAAAACTAATCAGCTCATTTCATTTCCGGGAAGCTGGTTCCATTCTCAGTTCCAATGGTGGTTCATGATTTGCTTTGATCAACAAGCACATGCCATTCTCATGGTTATTGAAGTTCTAGCTGTTCAGACTTATGGAAAGGACCACATTCCCTGGGTAAGGGAAAGACTCCGTTCCACTGGATGTTACTAAGGAAGCCTATTCTCATTTGCTGCTGAGAGCCTTTATATATGATCCAAAGAGTGACCAGCATGGGATGAAGCCAACAATGTGAATAGAAGAGCAAAGTCATAGAAAGAAGTCCCTGATGACATCAGTAAGCTACTGAATCACCAGGCCACATCTGCCTTCCTGTTATGAAAGTTAATGCATTTTTAAGACATTTTGAGCTGGAGTTCGTTAGCTACAGTTAAAAGCGTTCCAACTGATATAATAGTTAATAATTAAACAAGAAAGTTCTGAGAATTATTACAGTATTTTCACACATAGATATATACTTTCTGGAGTGCATTCTTAGTGCAAAGAAAAATATTAGTTTTCTTTCC
>NW_007734578.1:0-12859 GCF_000696425.1 Galeopterus variegatus | reverse complement strand
CATAGATATATACTTTCTGGAGTGCATTCTTAGTGCAAAGAAAAATATTAGTTTTCTTTCCAAACATACTTGCTTTTGTTTTAGTAACACATGCTTTTTTACAAACCTACTATCTTCCTCTCCTCTTCTTTTTCTCTGGTTAAATGTGTGGTTTGAAAGTAAAATATAACTTAAACGTTTACATAACAAGGCTTAAGAGACTACTCTCTCCCATCTTAATGTAACTTGAATATAAAATTTGACTCTTGATAAACTGAAATTTTCTAATATTATGCAGTGCATTCATGGATTTTTTAATAGCCAATTAATTTGGTGGAAAATTTTAATGTACATGTAACTAACTGGTTGCTATGTTTGAATCTACAAGATCTAAAGGTTTAAGAGGACATGTTTATATTTTTAATTACAGTTAGTAGCATAAATAATCAGTGGTTAAAAATTTTTCAGATTCCTCAGTATCCCTTGTTGTTAATTTTTTCTATAAAAATATTAAAAGAGAAAACTCTGAGGAGCAGGTCAACTTGATAAATCAATAAGGAATGACAAAGTAAAGAATGTTCTCCATTTTGCAGAATAAAATTCAAAATGGCAAAATGGATTGGTCTGAAGGAGATTAATTTATTTTATGCAGCATATAATACACGCAGAGAGCCAAATAATACTTTCAAATATGTAAAATCAAACATGAGGGCATATACTTTGCTTTTCATAACTTTGTATCTCCACCCAAGAAGTGTTCACCTTGATGCTCCTCCAGTAGGAATTTGCATTCAGGAATGAAGGCCAGTCAGCCAGAGGAAAGGCAGGACTCTATATTAGAGTCAGGATTATGTTTAGAGAGCAGGTACTTGTCAAACTTACCTAATAATAAACTTGGATTTTTTTACATGAGCGACCTCTAAGTTTTATTCTTTGCTATGTTGGAACATGGAGGAGACACAAATGGTGAAGGGATTGGTTTTACTCACTCAAAGGGCTACCTGGAAGGAAAATGGAAGGCGACAATAAATAGATTCACATGACAAACAAAATTTTTCTATTTCTGTATTACAGTACAACGAACAATCAAAGATGAGGTATCTATTCTGAGTGATGAGATAAACATTATGATGTTTTCATATAAAAGTAAATAAATAATTGGGTAAAAAAAATAAGAAAACGATGTTGTTTGTGGATTTTTTGCAACATCTTCATGGGCACCATTATTTCATATATTTCATATGGGGGAAGGGCAGTGGTTGTTTCGGGTGAATAGTCAAGGCACGTACCTTGTCTCTCATGTTCACTATTGTGTGCTCAGTGTCTAGAACAGTGAGTGGAGTATAAAAAGTACTTCATAAGTTTGGGCGTATGAATAAATATATGCTAAAGTGTTATATATGGTAGTCTCAAGTCTTTTTCTCCTCTAGTAACTATTATGAATGACATTCACAAGGGGAATACCTTGCTCTGGAATGTGCTTATGTTGCAAGCAAAAAGTATGTTCAAGGAGGTAGCGTATGAATAAATATATGCTAAAGTGTTATATATGGTAGTCTCAAGTCTTTTTCTCCTCTAATAACTATTATGAATGACATTCACAAGGGGAATACCTTGCTCTGGAATGTGCTTATGTTGCAAGCAAAAAGTATGTTCAAGGAGGTCAAATGCTACAATAACTGTGGTCACAGCAACCATTAACAACACAGTGCTTTGTCAAGATAAGAGAGCCTTCCAATGTGTTTAAATATCTAGTGCTCCATGTAACCCTGTTTTGTTCAATCAAAAAAAAAAGTATATAATGTTTTATAAAAAGAACTTTAAACTCACCTGATTTTATTTTAAATAATTTGCATACTTGATTATTAGGAGACATGATTTTTTGCACACTTCACAATTAATCTCAGAATGTTGCTGCTGATCTATACATTTGCATAATATGTACAACAGTTTTCCCTTCTCAAATGTGAGCTCTAGACTCATGAATTGCATTTGAATTAGTGGGATTCATGATTTTGTTTTAGTGCCTGACTATAACTTAGTTTAAATAGTCTTTACCTAACATTGATGGTTCTCAAATTGTAATCCAAATGTTTTGACCTTGCTATCACTGCAAAAATGTATGAAATGTGAGAAAATTTTAGTCCTCAATTTTCTGATTCATTTACTCATCAAGCTATCTTATTAAAGCCACTTCATATTCAGGAAACTTCTTAGCAAATTATTTCCAGCTTATTTCAGAGTCTCAGGAAGTTGACACTTACTAACCCAACCTAAATCCCCATAGATTCTCCTTGGTATATAATTTAGAGCTCACACAGTTTTATGTTGCTACAAGTAATGGAGAAGTGGGTCTCTAAATTTTCCCTAAAGCATTTATTGCAAGCAACTCAATCCAAATTTCTATCTTCTATTCATTCTCGATATTCTATTCCGCCCCCCAACCCCTACACACACACATTGAAAGGAATCGTTTTCATTATCTTGCTGTTTCTAGAATCATATTTTCTAATATTTATTTGAATCTCACTCACGGTATATGGTTTCTTTAAAATCCAATATAATCTGTATTTCTTAATATTCATTTTGTTATTGGCAGAGTTTCTTTTCTTTAAAAAACAGTATAGCTCTAGTCTCTGAATATTTTTTCTTAAAAAGATAAATAATCTAGTGTTTGATTTATCTAAATAAAATCATAATTTTAGTGAAGTCAAGAAGAATGGTAATGTACACACAAAGGAATCTGATTTAACTAGTGGAGGCGAAAAAAAATAAGGGTCACTTGAGAACATGTTAAATCCAAATTGAAAATCATATGATGAAAATAAATGAAAGAAAATGAAAGACATATTCTGGGTCATTAGACTGAGGTGACCTGGAAAGTGGTAGGAGTATATGTGTGCATATAGAGAATTGAAAGCATAATTTTATGAACTGGAAATCAATGGGGATTTTATGTAAATTCTTTAGGAAAGATGAGGAGAGGGATGAAATGAGAAAACCACAATTTACCAGGGTATTATGGGGGAGTGAGATTGTAGTTTGACCCAAATTGATTATAAACAGATCATATAAGCTCTAGGCATGTACTGGATGGCCAGCAGTGTTAAAACCGCTAGCAGTAATAAGGATAGACATGCCTTCTTGAAATGTTTTAGAGATATGTTGATTTTAAAAGAAAACAAGACAGTGAAATGTTGGGTAACACAGAAATTTGGATCTATTTTGTGATTGTCAAATGATCTTGCTTTTTGATTATATGAGAGTGTACACTCCAGTGTCTGGAGTGTGGGGAATTTCCATAGGGGCACAAGCGAACGATTCATTTTGCAGTGGAATTGGGGTGGCGGGTTCTGTTTCTCTCCTTATATCTACTTATCAGTTCAGCCCTTGCCCCCACTTTATTCATTTACACTTATATACAATAACTGTACATATCTTAAACATACAATTTTATGAGTTTTGATACATATATATGACCATTTACTAAACACTTCCATCAGAACATTTCTATCATTCTAGAATGTTCTCATACTCATTTCCTGTCAATTCCCTTTTCTGCTTTCCTTGCTCATACTTAATATTCTCATTTCTATATCTGTTAATGCATTTTGTCTTTTTCTGTACTGCATATAAATGAAATTACAAAGTATGTACTTATTGAGTCTTGCTTCATTTGCTCAAAATGATGTTATGAGGTTCATCTATGTAAATCAATCATTAGCTCCTATTTATTTCTTTTTATTGTATTGTTATATGACTATACCAAATTAGTTTACCTACTCTCCTCTTAATAGACATTGGGGTTGTCTCCACTTTGTTGTAAGTGTTATGAACATGAACCTCATGCTCACATCTTCTCTGAAAGTCCTCAGTTTTTAAGATTTAAAAAAAAAAATCCCCTTTGTAGTAGGTTAAATAACAACCAGGCAAAGATATCCACTCCTAATTACATGAACCTCATGCTCACATCTTCTCTGAAAGTCCTCAGTTTTTAAGATTTAAAAAAAAAATCCCCTTTGTAGTAGGTTAAATAACAACCAGGCAAAGATATCCACTCCTAATCCTGGAACTTGTCAATATTACCTTATTTGGAAAAAGGGTCTTCACAGATTGATGGGATTATGAAAAGAGGTGATTCCCCTCTATCACCCAGCTGGACCTTAAATACAATCACTTATACCTCATAAGATAAAGACAATGAGAATTTTGACGGACACAGAGAAGAAAAGGAGGCAATGCTTCCATGGAGGCAGAGATTAGAAGTGATGTGGCCACAACCCAGGAATGCCTGGAGCTCCCAGCAGCTGAGAGGCAGGGAGTAGAGTCTCCCCTTGAACCCCTGGATGGAGGGCAGACCTGCTAGATTTAGGGTTTCAGGCTTCCATAACTGCAAAAAAAAAAAAAAAAAAAAAATTCTGCTGTTTAAGTCCATTTGTAGCCTCAGAAGATTAATATACCCTTTCCTACCTTGCTGGCTTTTAATCTGAAATTGGGGATACTTTGGGAGACAATCTTGTTTTGGGCAGCAGGCATGCTCTTTCATGCCCATTCTCAATTTTAATTTTGAACTCACTCCTGGATAAACAAAATTAATGCTAAGTATATTCTGAAAAGCTTGGGTTGCCACATCAAGTTGTTTTATAAGTAGGGGAAAATATTTTTTCTTACTATTACAGGTAGAATTTGATCATTCCAAGAACTGGAGAAAGAAATACTAGGATTAAAAAAAATACCAAAACACACTGAGGGCAAAGAAAATTTTGGCAGGAACTCTTGTTCTCAGTAATCTGACATGCATGTTTGTCTACAAGCCACGTCATCTTACTTAATTAACCACCACCTTCTGACATCTCACCAAAATACTTCTATTAGGTTTACTAGGAGAATCTGGAGAGTGGCCACTGTTGCTTTGTGTTGCTTTGTGTTGCTTCACCCCCCACGGATTTGTCACTCCACTTCCCCTGGGTGACGGAGATACAAAGGATTACTCAAAGCCCATCCCTTTCAAGCAGTGAGAAGCCCCAAAGTGGTTAACTTCCCTGGGAATGCTCAAGCGAGAGCCAATCCTTCCATTTGGGAAATTAATGCCAAATTGGGGTTCTCTTCCTGCATTTATTTTCCAGACCAGGAAGTTACAGGAAGAGACATAGTTGGGGTTATAGTTTAACGGTATAGGCTGGTAACTTTCAGTGAAACAAGCCAGATGACATTCCAGTAAGGCAATTAAGTGGTCTTATTAATAGTAGCTTGATCTTAGCAAACATTCCTTCTTATAGCAATTTCTCAGTATATTTACATAACAATCACTAACTAGTCTGTCTTTTGAGCCAGCAACCTGCTGTGCCTTATCTTGCAACAGAGACTTATAGCCTGAGGGAAATTTCCAGTCTTCCACAAGGTCAATATTTGAAACTGCAAGGCTTTGGAAAACCAGGCCCTATGAAGTACATATGCTTTTTAGTATATTCCACATCTCCCATGTTTTATTTATTTAAAATAAAAAGCAGAAGCTATAGATCAGGTTGGCACAGTTAAGACAAAAAGCATTTTGTTAAAGCAAAGTTAGTATCATTTATCATGGCAAGTCCTTTTAATTTACTTCAGGTGATGAGTGGTGATGTCATCGTCTCTCAGGGCAGCTGCAGCGGTGCTGTGAATTGGGTATAATTAATAATTGTTGAAACTCTGGGAAAGGGATTCTGCTCCATGTAATAGTTGATTCTGAGTGCAGGGAGTTTGTTAATGTTAAAACTGTCCATTACATTACTGTTGCCAAAGCATCTAGTCTTTTGTAAAATTTTTGATCAATTACAAGTCTTTTGTTTAAGAATAGGATGTCTCATCCAAGTTGCAAACACCCTTTTGAAGGCCAGGAAAATTTAGAGAACTGCTTTTGTAGAGAAGACGTTTTTTCCCCCTTTATGATCAAGGCATTCCTCATAAAAGCATTGATGATCAATATCTTGATTGAAAAGGTCTTACTTTTCTTTGCATAAATCTCTTGGTGTTGGGAAGGCTCTTTCCCAGGTGATGATAGAAAGAGGCATCTCGGCTCACTTTCTTTCAGTGATCTGTCCCACGTTGCTGGGAATGCTGTTTCCCAGGTTGTGTTTTGTCCCACGTTGGGGGGAAAGATGAACAGCAGGATTAAGCAGCACCAGGCCAAATTTATGGCAACATAAAAAAGGGGTCAGCAACATGGAAATGAGACATGCTATCTTATATCCAGAGTTTTAAATGATATCCTGTTATAAAGAGAGATAGAGTTCATTTTCATTGAACTTGTAAAAATAGCCTCATTGCATAAGGATACTTAAAGTTATTAAATTTTGGGGGGATTAAATAGGGAGAAAACAAATGCTTTTATCTCTGTTTTAAATGACATTTTACTAAAGTGTTGTTGGTTATAGATAGCTGAAGAGAGAAGGAGAGTTTTCTTACATTTGGAAAAACATTAGGAGAACCAGCAGTGTTTTAAAATAAGGAAATTGTGAAAATCCATAATTTTTTAAAATTAATTTACCAATTAACTTTTGTCATTTTGACTTTTGTGAACAATTTCACAAACCCATCAGTTTCTTCATTAGAATTTTGGAGCTTCAGTTTAAAGCTATGAACTTAAAGTTTTTTGGAAACTGTACCTATCAGAATTTTTTCATGAAATATTTGAAGACATAACATTTTAAAGTTATAATTAAACCAAGGTTATGACCAGTAGCATTTATATCAAGACACAGATATTTAAGAACCTTACAAGATTTCGGAACACATGTCCATAACATCTTCAGTGACAATGCTTTGCCATGTAGATTAATTTATTAAATAAGCCAATAGTTTTGATACATTTTTTATATATCCTTTGAGAAACTCCAGGGCCCTTGGAATTCCTCAAAGTTAAAGTTAAAATGTTGAGCTTTCAGAATTTGGTTTTGGAAAGTTTTGTTAAATAACAAAAGGCGTAAAACATTTAGTTGAATAAGATCACAAATTATTACAAAAAATAAAACCAAAGTTACAAAGGGTTTCAAAGGCAAAGGGCACAAGAACTTATCATGAAATAAGTTTTTTAAACCAGTTACCTAAGGGACAAACCTTTTACAACCTTGCATCAGGAGCAGTTAAGTGAAAAGACCTTTAGTAATCTTGTTTGATCACTAAACCCAGGCAATGATGTGTGCTGATAAGAACATTTTTATACATTCAGGTTAGTAAATAGGAATCCATTTATCAGAGCAAATTATACAAAGCCCAGTTTGAGTTTTAGCTAAATTTACCAAATACATATTTATGGTTTCCCACCCCAAAACTTGGTGTATTAGATTTATACCCTTATCAGTTAATGCTAACTAGGGCCTATGTGATATTTGACATAGGTTTCTTTTCACTAGCCATTTCAGGTCCCAGGTTTCCATGCGGCATTTGGAGCCAAGTGGAATCCAGAGAGGCAGAGTGCAGTATTCACTGTCTATGTCTAAAAGATATTGTTTCTCCCAGCATGGCCAGGAGGCAGAGCTGAGATAACAAGGAGACATACTGACCTAGAGACAAATTTAGGTAAAAGGTTTGAATCAAATTTTGAAAATGTATTTATCAAAACTTTAGAAAATTTAAGTCACATGAACTTGAAAAGTATACTTATTTATTTAATGAGTGTGCATTAATTATAAGCCAATTTTACGTGGTACCTTGCATGTAAAACGATTACACAAACAGACATGAACATATAGACATAACATACAGCTTACACATGCACATATGCAGACATAAATAACAAGAACAAACAAAGATCTTATAGGTTTTATTCAAGATGTAATAAAAAGCTCACTAATAAAAAGAACAGTCAGGTTTAGATTGTGTTCTTTCCAAAAGACTTATTGGTGAGGCTTCACCTTGCCTTCAAGAAAGCAAGATAACAAATTTACATTGTAAAGCAAAGTATACAAACCTTTTCAAGAAGATGCAGAGAAGATTTTCTTCCTTTAAGAAGATAGCATAGAATTCTACCATAGAATTTTGTGAAGAAATATGTAGATAAGACTAGAAGAGAATTGAGAAGTCTGTCTAAGATAATCAGGTAGATGCCAGAAAATTTGAAACCATCTAGTTAAACAGGTAGATTTTAGGTTAGTTTTTGTTTCTCAAATGGCTTACTGAGCTCAAGAGTTGAGCCACTAATCAGAGATGAAACCATTTGACTCTTGAGGTTTTTAGGCAAAGAGCAGTAGACCCCAAAGGGGTCTAGTTGGAGCCATGGCTGCTTTTCTTCATAAAACTCCAGAGTCTTCAGAGAAAGAGTAGCACATGCAGTTAAGAAAAGAACCACTGCTTTAAAGAGAAGAGAGAAGCATTGTGCAGATAAGAAAGAAAAACATGCTCAAACGTTACCAACACTGTAAAGCAATATTAACTTCCTTTACTTTAGATTGTCCAATTTAAAGTTTTCTTAGTCACTGGCAAAGATTAAGTTGTATCCTTTTTTGGTGACATAAACATGTCTTAGTTTTGTGTTAAGGTCTTGGATAGGTCTCAGAGTGACTTGACATAGATTCCTAGTTGTTAGGTGGGAAGTCTTAATGAGACCCATTGCATAATTAACTAGTGACCAATTTGTTTTCAGATTTTTATGTTAAGGCTCCCTTTCTTGAGGTATCAAGGACATGGTTGTTTAATATCCACTAACAGTTTTACAAGCTGCCATTCAGTTACTTACAGCCTGCTGTTTTAAGGAGACATTGGAGTTGTAATGTATGTTCAGTCTCCCCTTCTGTTAATGAATTATCCGTATTTTAAAAGTAAAGAAAAGGAAAAAATGTCTCCAGGGTTGAAAAAGCCTAACTTTGACCTGCCACAGGCGTGCAGTTGCTAATCAAAAGCCACCTGTGATTCCCTTATCAGGGTGTGTTTGGTCTCCCTTATTAGGGACTGTCTTGCTGGGATGAATCATCGGACATCCTATTCCTCTCTAATGCTTAGCAGGTCAGTCTCCAATCCATGGAGAACGTCCTCACATGGAGCACCATTTTGTTGCTTTGCGTTGCTTCGCCCCCCACGGATGTTACCCCACATCCCCTGGGGGACGGAGACGCAAAGGATTACTCAAAGCCCATCTCTTCTGAGCAGTGAGAAGCCCCAAAGTGGTTAATTTCCCAAATGGAAGGGTTGGCTCTTGCTTGAGCGTTCCCAGGGAAGTTTTATCATTGAACTTAATTCAAAAAGCCATAACAAGGGCCGGACCCATGGCTCACTCGGGAGAGTGTGGGACTGGTAGTGCCAAGGCCGCAGGTTCGGATCCTATATAGAGATGGCCGGTGCGTTCACTGGCTGAGCGAGGTGCAGACCACACCATGCCGGGGGTTGTGATCCCCTTACTGGTCAGAAAAACAAACAAACAAACAAACAAAAAAGCCATAACAAAGCTCTTAGCTTCTAATATATGTATATGTAAATAGCCAAAGGGGTTGATGTATAGATGGGGGAGATGCAGTGCCTAATTTCAAATTATGTCTATCCAATAGTAAAATTAATCTGAGTGGTATAATTGTTACAGCTAGAAATATGTATAAAATAACATTTTTACAAATGAAAATAACTCCCTGTATCAAATATCATTAATAATGATAAAAATATTTGAAAACCCATATAAGTACTTCCATTATGATTCAGATTAAGGAAAAAGAAAGCTTAAATCTCAAACTTGTAGCACACATACATACACACACAAGCAAAACACCCAAAGTTCCCTCAGGTCCCTCAATGTCTACATCCCTTCATGTCTAAGCTCCTTGAAATTGTATTTGTCATCATGAAATGCCTTCATTTTCTTTCCTTCCATCCACAGGATGAGGTTGAAATCCCATCTCACCCCTAGGTTTCAGGCAAATGTCATGGCACTTTCAGGCAAATGTCATCACCGGGAAATGCCTTCATTTTCTTTCCTTCCATCCACAGGATGAGGTTGAAATCCCATCTCACCCCTCCAATGGCACTTTCAGGCAAATGTCATCACCGGTCAAATTGCCAAATTAATTCAATTGTCTTTTCAAAGTCCTCTTTCACTGTTCTTCCGTTGCATTTGACACTGTTGACTTTTTTTTCAGCTTGAGAGATTCCTCATTTAGCATCCATGAAACTGTTGAGGTTAGAATGTTATTCTAGTTTATTACTTGCCTGTAATATGAACTCAGTAAATGTATAAAAGAATTGATAAATTACTTTGCCAATTGCATTAGTTCATAGTTCCTATATATAATCTGACGTTTCCAAATATAACAATACAATAAAATTCATATACAGAAGAGGTTGTTTTATAATTTCAAGTTTTATGTTATTTCTCTCCTAACTATACTTATATAGTATTTTGTATAACCTGATATAGTATCTCAATTATTTACAATACAGTTATTTCCTACATTTTCTTTTTAAGAATGGGATTTTGAAGACAATGTTCATTAAACTTGTATTTTAAATTCATGCTTTTCTGAGAAATTGCCATTAATTATTATGCTGGGTAAAGAAATTACTAATACTTTTTATTTAACCTTGTATTATTCATAAAGCTATATTATTGTTAAAATCATTCAGTTTTATATCAACTGCGACTTCACGCTGTGCTTGATTGCTTTTCATTGTATGTTATTAAAGTGTGGTATTTATACTCTTTTGAATCCAATTATTTTCTAAGTGGTTTATATATTCCAAACCATATTGCCTTAGTTTCCTTTGAATTCTATTTATTCCCAAACAAATTAAAATTACCTTTAAAATATTATAAATGCCTAATTCTTTGTAACCTAAAGACGAAAGTCATTTTTAAATTAATCTTCATACTGTTTCTGTTATCATTCTATACTTTAATTTTTTAAAAATCTTAAATTATTTAAATTGGGAAATAATTTATTTTTAAAGTAAATGCATTATGTCAAGAATTTTTAAAAATGTAAAACTATCTCGCCAAAGTACTCTGTAAATTTCCAAAAAAAATGGACTTTTGATACAGGATCTGTGTTTGAGGACCTATTGCATCTTCCTATCTCTGAGAAAAATATATATACTTTGGATTACCCAAATCCCTATGTTTTAGGTTTTCTACATAAATTGGATCAAATGCTTGGCAAATTTTGTTTAAAAATCATGGAATATATTACTCATTAAAGAGGTGAATTAAATGTATGTGTGTACAATTTAACAATCAATAATCAAATGATCCTCAAATTCTTAACAATCAGATTAAGAAATTGAACATTACCAGTATATTAAATTGCCACTATGTGACCTTCTACTTTGGCATCCCCTTTCCTATCCTCCCAGCTAAACATTATGCAGAATTTGAGTTAATGGTTCATTTGTGTTATAACATACTCCTGGGTGATTTTCTCTTGAGAAACAGAAAGACATGAGATCCAAGAAATTGGATGTTCAACCCAGGATAGAGAGAAAGTGAGTTCCCAGAAAATTAGAGAAAGGAAGTGTTAATAAAACATTGATAACACATGCCAAATTGGAGTAGAAGGATGAAGGATTCAAGGAAAAATATTGCCAAGAAAAAAACTGAATAGATGCTTTGAGGTATACATATATATTAGAGGATATTAAACTTTTGGCAAAAATTTTGATGGGGAATGAGAAAACTAAGCAAAAGAAAATTAATGTAGTTATCAACTCCAAAAAAAGAATTATAAAGAAAGGAAATATAACTACATTACACCATAGAGACTATATGAAAATAACATTTACAAAAAAGACAATATATAAATCCCAATTATTATTCAAAAAAGTAATGATATAAATTTGGTAGAGAGAAGGACAGGGGAATTTTGTGTGTTTATGTGTGTCTGCACATTTGTGAATTTATATTTGTGCACAAAATGTGGAGCATGAATGAAACCAAATATTCATCCTGTATACAAGGAAGTTAATAAATTCGAATGTAAAAAATGAGAAAAAGCAATAAAAACATGATAGTTAACAATATATATAAGTATCAGAAGAAACAACTAAACTGTTAAAAAAAATTGTCTAAAAGAGGAATGAAGGATAGCTATTTGACTTTTAAAACTACGTACAAAAATTCCAGNGGTATACATATATATTAGAGGATATTAAACTTTTGGCAAAAATTTTGATGGGGAATGAGAAGACTAAGCAAAAGAAAATTAATGTAGTTATCAACTCCAAAAAAAGAATTATAAAGAAAGGAAATATAATTACATTACACCATAGAGACTATATGAAAATAACATTTACAAAAAAGACAATATATAAATCCCAATTATTATTCAAAAAAGTAATGATATAAATTTGGTAGAGAGAAGGACAGGGGAATTTTGTGTGTTTATGTGTGTCTGCACATTTGTGAATTTATATTTGTGCACAAAATGTGGAGCATGAATGAAACCAAATATTCATCCTGTATACAAGGAAGTTAATAAATTCAAATGTAAAAAATGAGAAAAAGCAATAAAAACATGATAGTTAACAATATATATAAGTATCAGAAGAAACAACTAAAGTGTTAAAAAAAATTGTCTGTCTAAAAGAGGAATGAAGGATAGCTATTTGACTTTTAAAACTACGTACAAAAATTCCAGAAAAAAAACAGAATCAATTTCTAAAATTATATCATAAATAAATATATCTATGTGCATATTCTGATATTTGTATTGAGATGTTTACTGATGGGAGAATATAAAATATTTGTCATCATGAATGGGAAATAATTTGTTTTTCTTTCCACTGAGATAATTAAAATAATTTAGGACGTTTTTTACCTTCTGGTTTAGTTTCTTTAATGTGATACAATCAGTAAAAACAATCATTACGTAATTTCTACAGACATTTTATGAAAATATTTGCATTTATGTTAACATAAGTGACACAA
>NW_007734577.1:90333-91007 GCF_000696425.1 Galeopterus variegatus | reverse complement strand
AAAAGCATCCTGTAAATTTATCCTTGTAAAACAAAAAATATATATATATAATCTATATAATGAATTAAATAAATTGAAGGAAAATTTTTATGAAATTGTTGGAAAACCAAATCTACAAATTTCTGACAAAATATAGGGTTATAATCCAGCAACCTCGGTTACAGGAAAAGCCATAAGAGAGCTAACCTCTGGCAAGGGACCGAAAGAGGAAGAATCCCGAGAAGACTGTCACTCTTGTAACTTAGTTGTTAGTAATTGTAATTTTTCTTCAAGGAAAATTTGTTTTTCTAATTGTTGGATTTTAGACTCCATAGTTTTAAGTGGATCTCCCAAGGGAGAAGGTGCAGGAGCCGAGGGGGAGTTATAAGGAGGCGGCCGCAAAAGAGGAGATTTAGTCACTGCTGCAACAAGAGGCGGATCATAACGTTCAGTCTCATATTTAGCAGCCTCCCCATCAAGCTCATCCCAGTCAACTTCCGATGAATCAGAGTCAGAAGTAGATCCTACCATCCCAGGTTTGTGGCCAGAGGAAGGAATTGGTTTCTGTGTCACCTTATCATCCTCTAAAGAAATTAGATCAACCTCCCCTTTATGAGAGGACGCAACATCAGACTTAGAGCTGGCCCGCAAAATTTTTTCAGCTTGGGCAATTGTCTCAGAGATCTTAGGAGACC
>NW_007734577.1:79546-89416 GCF_000696425.1 Galeopterus variegatus | reverse complement strand
ATATAAAGATTGAAACTATAATGAGTCACAATTTAATAGTTTATTATGATCCATACTAAAAAAATAATTGCCTTTGAAATTACAGAAATAAATGAGAAAATCAAGTATATATTGATGATTGATCATTATTGTCATTTATGGCATACACATTTCAGTCATGTATGTATATACATATATATACACACATTCATATAATAAGAATTATTATTGTATATTTTAATTTAATTTAACTTAATTTTATATAATTTTATTTTTGCAAGTATATAAAGCTTCAAATTTAACACATTTACTTTAAAGAATAATAGCTAAATATGACATTGCATTACAATAACAGTAATACAAAAGTATTATTCTCGAAAACAGATATGTGTTAAACATCTAGGTTTTCACTAGTCTCTGATGCAAAGAAGCCCCCAATCTTTACAAGAAAGCAGAAACTTGAAAGGAGATAAGAGGTCACTCTTGAGTAGACTTGCATAGCCAGGAGCACAGTGTCCCAGGCACAGATTATGAGGCAGATATCCCATAAGCACAGACATCTGACATAAGCAGATTGTCACATAGGCCTGGTCACACAAGAAGGGGTGTGGGGCTACAGGTCCCCAACAATAGAGGACCCCAATCCTCTGCTACCCTTGGGAGCTCTCTGATCCAGACAGTTGGCACCTTGTCTGTGAGTGACATGGCCTATCTCTTTTCCCCAGGGAGTTCTCTTCCCACTTCCTCTTCAGGATGGTGACCCCATGCTACTATCTCTGAACGGTCTTCTGCTGTGAGGGAATTCCCCTCTCATGCAACCCTGTCCATGCACCACCCATAAAGCTTGTGGTGAGATAGTTATTTTGTCTTTCTTTCTCTCTCTCTCTCTCTCTCTCTCTCTCTCTTTCTCTCTTTCTTTCTTTCTTGATCAAATACCTAATACTCAAACTCACTGCGAGATTCTCATACCCCATCCTGAAATGTAGGCACCCCTTGCATGCCTGAGCCATGGACGAGATCTCTCTCAGGTCTCCTGCCATACCTCCAGTCTTGCTCCCAAGTAGTCAGTGGAAGACTGTGTAGAGTGTTAGTAAGTAGGCACAGATTTACCCTGTTTCAGGGGTTCTCAGGGATTTTTAAACTTTCATACTAGCTTCTACTTGACCTTTAAGATTTCTAAAATTTTGTCTTTATTGTGGCTACATCTTTCTTTTAAAGTCTGCCAAGGTGAAATGATCCATATGACCCATTTCAGTGTAGAGAAGCATGTCACTTTTGGGATTTCAGTTCATCAAGTTGTCTTGCTTTCTCAGGTTTCTGATGGGCTAAAAAATGTATGATTTTATAGATTATTGAGGTTGTTCTTGTTGTTAGGGTTGTTGTTAGTATAGTGACTTTTTATTGAGGCTTAATTCTTTCAAAGCAGAAATAGAAAGTGATACTAGATTTTTAATTTGATTTAGTAATTAAAATGACTGTTTCTATTGATTGTGAGAGGATGAGTTTGCTGTTGTTTGAGGGTTAATGTTTAACCAGTTACTGGTTGTGTGACTTTTGGTTCAAAAGTCACCCTGGAAATTTCTAATACTCAAACATATTGATGTTACTTTTGAAGGAAGAGATTGTGATTGCTTGGGTTAGTAAACTATTTTAAAGCTAACATCTCCTGAGTGTTTACTTTATGCCCAGAAATAATTACGAATGCAAGATTACATGGTAGATACCCAGTTTTATGGTTGAGGAAGCTTAGGTTTAGAAATGTCATGTAACTTTTCCAAAGTAGATTGCTGGCAATTGATGTAAATTTGACTTTAAATTAGGGCTTTAAACTCTGACTCTGAAGCCTAGGATTTTATTACTGTGTTATCCTGCCTCAAATTGTGATAAAAATATAAAGATTGAAACTATAATGAGTCACAATTTAATAGTTTATTATGATCCATACTAAAAAAATAATTGCCTTTGAAATTACAGAAATAAATGAGAAAATCAAGTATATATTGATGATTGATCATTATTGTCATTTATGGCATACACATTTCAGTCATGTATGTATATACATATATATACACACATTCATATAATAAGAATTATTATTGTATATTTTAATTTAATTTAACTTAATTTTATATAATTTTATTTTTGCAAGTATATAAAGCTTCAAATTTAACACATTTACTTTAAAGAATAATAGCTAAATATGACATTGCATTACAATAACAGTAATACAAAAGTATTATTCTCGAAAACAGATATGTGTTAAACATCTAGGTTTTCACTAGGTAGTTGTCACTGTATAATTGCATAGCCCTGACACTAAAGTCATTCTATGTAGAGTTAGAAGTGTTAATATATTCCTAAGAAATAGCAATCTGCCTTAAACTCAGGCAATTATTTCTGTTGTGTGTGACTTTGGTAGAAAAGTCAGCATTTCTAATCAGGGTAACTGTAAAGCCATATGAATTTTAAAGTTTCACTGGGAAAGTGGAAATTATTGAGCTTAAGGAAGAGCAGCTAATTTTTGGAAGCTTTGACATTACAGAGGATCAAAATTCATCTTCAGTCAATCTTAAAGAATTATTACTTTTTTAAGATATGAATAATTATAGAGCTTTAGAGTTCAGATATGGGAATTTTTCCAAGTATGAAAACAGATGGTGTCTTATACCATAGTCATATTTTAATATAAGAATTATTAAAGTGATGAAAGTCAACTTTTTACAATAATGGTTATTTCTGTATTGATTGATGTGCTGTTTGATAATTATAGTTAGTTAAATTTTAAAATATATAGATATAGCAGAGCCCATATAGATAGCCCATGCATTGTTGCTTGTGTTATGTACTTAAAAAAAAGATACTTACATAGAAATTTTTGTGTGAAATTTTGAAGTCAGAGATGCTTGAAGTTCTCTTATTTCTTGATTAGCAACTTGATTCCAGTTAGTTGTAGTTTTACGCTATTTCAGATTAATACAATTTATTTATTTGAAAATGCTGTCTTACAAAATTAATCTATTTAAACTTAGCCAAATGTGTTGGCACATATATGTTCCTGTCTGACATTATATATGGAAACATACCAGGCACTTAGATATTTTCTTGCTAGATTTTGCTGGCATATGCAGAATATATGACTACATATTATGTAGTTAAAATTGATGTTCTTGAGTTTTGGGGCTGTAATAGAAATCACATTTTTGGTACCCACTTACTTCATCTTCCCCCATTACTCAACTGGGTTTTCTGTTTGCTTATCATCCACAATTTGGGATCCTGTTAAAGGAACAAAGAAAATCTCATGTGGAGAAGTGGTAAGAGCTCTGATAAAGGAGAAATCCTGAGGCCAGGAAGAATAGGCAGAAAGTGTGCTACTTTTATTTATTTATTTTTTTGTCTTTTTTCATGACCGGCAACGGATCGCAACCCTCAGTGTTGCGCCCGTACTGGACTGGGACCGGCAACGGGATCACAACCCTCGGTGTTGCCCCCGCTCCTCGCTCAGCCAGTGAGCCGCCGGTCTGCACGTGGGATCCAAACCCTCGGCGGGAGCACTGCCGCACTTCCCAAGCAGCGCACTGTAGCAGTGCGCCACCGGGCTGGCCCAGAAAGTGTGCTACTTTAAACATAATGGATTATAGAAAAGACATTAGGGGACAGAGGCAGGAGACATGAATAATTAGACACATATATGTTAATCTTCCCTTCAAGGTCAGGTGTTTTGCTAAACAGATTGAAAGGAAAACAAAAAACAGTATTCTGCCCAATTCTGGCTTAGAAGCCTAGCACTGGCATGCTGCTGGGGAAATTGAAGAGCAATGGCCCAGGAGATATGCAAGTCAAGACTGAAGTAGAACTTCTGACTCTCCACTATCTCACTATGCCACATAGAGACACTGGAAACAGCCACATCCTCAAGTTAGGGGCCAAGACGTTGCTATCAGCACTGGTGAACCACCAGAGGCATGAAATTAGGACAAAGAGACTTTTCTCTTGCAAATGGGGATACATGGCTGGGAACATGTACAACAGCCTCAGGTAAGCAGCACATTGGCCCAAACGGCATATCAGGATGTGTTCACAGCAATCCCCAGCCCAGGGGTCAGATCATACTGCTGCAGAAAACAGTATGGATACTGTGTAGCTTCCATTCTCCCTCCCAGTCATGGGATCAGCTAAGCTTCCTGCTTCTTCAACTACCACTAGGTATCATCTTGGAGAAGAGAGGATGGGTAGTAACCCTCTAAAGTAGAAAAGACTTTAATCCTCATATTTTAAAGTTCAAAAAATTTTCCTCTAATACCCAATGGTATTATGCTTACTTAAAAGATTTGATTTGTTATAGAACATAAAGTATTACATTTTCACTGTTTGAGCACTAGTTAGAAAAATATTCGCCCCTGTTAGTAGTAAAATCATATTATTTACCTATTATTATTATTGTTTTCTCTGTTCCAATGTGCATATGCTATGTCCATTTCATGTGTTTGTATTGCTAAAAAGTGCTAAATAGAAATGATAATAGTAGTATTAATTTGGTCTTTGCTTAGTTGGAAACTTCCATAACAGAGCAATACATATATTTGCTTTCTTTTGTTTCTGAGTTGTGAATTCTTTTTTTCTCTTAGACATAGTTACCTTGATACCAACCTCTCGGATGAATTTAGTTATCCTTGTGTTCTTATAGGCACATGTACAGTATTTGGACTTATTCTACTATGCTATAAATTGGAAATTTTGGCCTGTGCCTACTATTGGGAGGTACAGTAACTCCCTGATGGTAAAACTTTGGCTTTCTGTGACCTTTGGTTCCTGCTGTAGTGCTTGTCACATGATAGATATCTCATAATATTTGATAGGTATTAAGTAAACAAAACCCCGAAATACAAAGTCTGATTCAACAGGTTTATTTATTTTTTATATATATATATATGTATATATGTATGTATATCAATTTATTTAGATAATCTTCAAAGTGTTTTACTTCACTTTAGTTATTTATTTTGTCAAAATATTTGTGACTTCTCACAATAAATAATTTCATGTTTATTTATCCAAATATTCCAACTAACTTTAGAAATACAAACCCATTTACTTTATATGCTTAAAAAACCCAACAAATTGGTGTTTTGAAAATATGCATTGGATTTTAAGGTGGAAGTATTGTCTGAAAATAGATATTATAATTATACAGTATCATTATTATATCATCATTAGAGATTACTTTAGAATATAATTAACCAGAAAGGTGATGCAGATAATGTATGAATCATCTTTGTACTTGGAAAATAGAAAGTTAATAGGCACATTAATGAGAGTTTTCCTGAATTCCAGTCTGACTCTCTCTTTGGCTGATTTAAATTTCACTTGAGTTAGGCATCTATTCATTTTGTAGGATTTCTCAGTTTGTGACATTTCTGAATTAAAAACAAGATGAGAATTTTAGATAGTTTAAAGCAATATTTTTAAACATTACATCAATCTTCAGTTTCAGTTGCTTAAAAGCAAGAAATTGTCACTCTCTACTGATTAATATGATGCATATAATTTATGATACATCCACTAGATAAGGAGGATGAATACACAGAGGTTTTTAAATGAAATAAATCCTATTTTTAAAAAATTGAAATGTTGAATTCAGGAACTGACTAAGTAGTAGAATGCAATTTGGAGAGTACAATGGAAAATTCAGGAATTATTTGAGTTGCTAGGTACTATGAGAGAAGTTCTCAGAAGAGAGAGATTGTAGAGCTGTGTGACAGGCCAGTTACCTCAACTCTTTAGTGTCCTCATCTGTACAGTAAGTAGATTATACAAAGAATACATGTAAATTACTTTGCAGCTTCAAACATTTTGTTCAATCTCTGGGAAAATAATAAATTCCTATAGTGTGCCAAAGCATAGATTATCAAAGATAGCAAGTACACAAAAAAGTCCTAAAAACCAGCATTATTTTTTAAGGAAGAAAGACCCATCTTGTTTACTCTTTATCTTTTGTAGAAGTTGAAAGTGAATGAGTTAACAAATTGGCAGACATTATTTATGTAGAATTAATGAGCTATTTGGCAATTAATTTAGAGGAAAAGTTCATTAATAACTGACTTCAATTGCACATGTACTCACTCATAAGTGGGAGCTAAGAGAGAAAGAGGGAAGGAAAGAAATACCACAGTGGTACACTGGACTTGCAGAGGGAGAGAGCATACCTAGGGATACAAAGTAGAGGGGCAGGGAAGGGAGAGAGGGAAAGAGGATGCCAATAATTGGGTGATGGACACAGAGTACAAATGCAATTTGTGGTACTGGGCATGCTGCCATTATGAATCTGGCCTTCACATCTTGGGCACGAAGGCAGACAATCAGCTCTGTATCTCACGAATATTCATAACCAATAAAAAGAAAACATCATGTAAATGAAATTCAAAATAAAAGATTATTTGTAATTTTCAAAATCTGAAGGATGACCCATTTTATTTGTAATTCAGGTAGGAAATAAAATTTATAAATAGGATGCTATGTCTTTGAAAAGTCAGCAGCTTCCTGTTCTGTGCCCATAAAGAAGTTCAATTACAGACAGACTTAAGAAAATGCCCCATCAATTTTTCCTATTATAAAAACAATGCATGCTCATTATAACTAGTTAGAATTTTCATGATACATAAGAAAAAAATGTTATATTTCTGGGTATATAGTGACATGGAATTAATCCCTGACACTCTCTCTTGTATATCGTTCTCTAAAACAATACAATGGAGATGAAGGAGTTTAACTATCAGGACTGTGATTCATTTCTCCCTAATTACGGATTACAACTGGGGCAGAGGGAAGGTGATTCTGGGGAAAGAAATAAGACAGGTGAGCTGGTCTAATCTCTTTGTAAACAGTCTGGTAATTGATCTCCTGGCAAATAGATCAATGATATTTGCTAGGAGAAGAGTCCTCTTCAATAGAACGCTTTGAGCAGGACATACTTAGTTTAGGATTTCTTATGGTAACTAAACGTGAGGCCTGTAGATTAATGGATCATTGCTCCCAGGCAGATGTCATATAGGCTAGGCGAACATGTAGATATAAAATGGACATTTTTCATATCCTAAATGTTCTCCATTTTGCGAGATTACCTGCAAAACTTGGGTTATTTTCTCATAAAACCCTTCTTTGTAACTTTGGCCAGTTAGTTTGCTTATTAATTTCATAGTGGGTAAAATACGTAGATCAAACAAGATCTATAAATTATATACTTTTAAACACATTATTTAATCTGTATGAACAAATAAACTGCTATAAGGTACCAAGATATAACACTGCCAAAAAAATTGATAGATACCACAAGTGTAAAATTAATGAGCTATTTGGCTTCAGTGAATTATTTTTAGTTAAAATTTAAAGGATGACATTTTCAATTATCATTCAAGAAGGAAAACAATATATAATAGGAAGTGATATTTGTGGAATCAACATCTTCCTGTTTTTAACCCATATTGAAGTTTAATATTGAGAGACTTTTAATATTTCATTGATTTTTTCCCAGTTCTATTTGTACATACAATGTGAGATCTATTTTTTAAATTAATATATTTGATGAATTATTAAGAGCACATTTTATGTGAAGGTCATAAATTAGCCTATTAATGTCAGAAAAATGGAAGAAGGTATGATATAGAGTTTTTAGATATGAAGAGTTAGTAAACTGGGGTTTACAAGGAAATGAGGAACAAAAATGATAGAGCCATTTGACAGAAAATAACCTGAAGCGAAGCACAGTTTTTGTTATCTATATGAAAGACAAATTGTAGATGTGCACTAAAGATCAACTCTACAGGACTGGGTTAACTCTGCACATTCCAAAGAAAGGACTAGAACTTGATGAGCCCCTAGGAGATAATTTCTGAGCCCTTGTCATATTTTGCCTGGTAAGAGTGTTTTTGGCATGTCTGAGGCCTTGGGTCAAGCAGGATAATTTGTACTAATCACGTGATGTTGGGTGTCTCCGGCGGCCGCATGGGACCCCAACAGGTTTTTCCTTTCCCTAGAGGGTTGGGGCCAAAGGGATTTCCCTTTTCTCCCCACCAGGACATGAGGCAAAAAGAGATTCCAAGAGATGGGTGAGCATACCGCTGCTCTCCCAGATAGGGAACAAACACATACACACGCAGCAGCAGGGGTTCTGTCAGGCAGTTCCATTTATTGTAACACAAAAGATCATACTTATATGCTTAGAAGGCAGGAATTTCCAAGCTTAGGCCAATCCTTGAAAAGGTCAAATGTGCATGTGCCTTGCCTCTCTATGCTTAGCCCTCCCCCTTAACTTCCCTTGGGTGCCACCTTTTATCGTTTAGGCCATCTATTGTTTTTGCTTAGAAAAAGGGTGTGGTCCCATAATGTGATTAGTGATGAATGCCTGTTTTGTATGCCTGAGGATGTGGGCTTCTCTGAATGAGTGCAACTCCTAGGGGGCTGAAGCTCAGTAATGAAAACTCTGCACGCCTAAGTGACTGATCCCCAGTAAAATCCCTGGATATCAATGATTGGTTGTGCTTCTCTGGGTGACAACACTTCACAAACATCACACTTTGTTGCTGGAAGAATGAAACAGTCTCTACAAGTGTGTTCTTGGTTTCTCTTGAACTTCATCCATACACCTCTTCCCTTACTGTTCTTAACCTCTATTCTTTTGCTATAATAAACCATAACTGTGAGTATAACAGCTTTTCTGAGTTCTGCGAGTTCTTATAGCAAATCATTAAACCTGAGGTTTGTCTTGGGGACCTCCAACACAACATATACATAGCTATTCCACTACTTAAATAGCCTACCTACTTTTTTCTACCTAAAAAACAGATCCACATATTAGAGCACATTTTAAAATTTTGAATGTAAAATAGATGAATAATTACATAAAAATGTGGTGGTTTTTATTTGGTAGCAAATAATATGTAGTATGTTACAACTAAGCAGATATGTATGTTCTTTGGAGTTGGTTTGCAAATATTTTTGAAACCATATTACTTAGCAGCCATATGCAAATAAAATTAAAAAACACAGAGTGGAGCTGATTTCATATACATTGCTGTGATACCTGTAGTATCACCCTATTAACTATTCAATACTTTTCTGTTATTGCCAAAGTACCACCAAGGAACCTCTAGAACTCTGAAAAGCAGATTCTGAAAACAAATCATTCATGTTAAGGTAGGAAAAAACGACATTAAGTAAATAGATTGGCTTTCTATAGTTGCTGTGATGAGAAGCAAGTGCTGCACAAAAGTCAGTGTGGAACCTGAAATGAGGGTGATGATGTCCAATCTAATTCCAAAGTTAAAGAAGCTATGAAGTACTCAAAAATTGCTTGAACATATCACAGTAAATAACAGATGTGAGTTAACAATGAAATAAAAATATTTTTCAATTGTGTTTATTACTGTTTCAAATGGCTATGAGTGTTTAGAACAAAAACACTTATTAAGTTGTTTAGACTAACCACTTAATAAAGAAACTATTTGGTATTTATTTGGCCTAAGAGTGTTATAGAACAAATTAAAACAAAACACTAAGTATTTTGAGAAAGGAGAAAGTTTGGGACCATCTTACATATAGTATTTTAATACTGTAGAATCTAAAGCCTTTCTTACCTCAGACTTATCAAACAAGTATTTATATTTTATGGGGACCAAACAGAAATTTATCAAGCACTCAACTAATTATGATGATTCAGATCTACATTCTCAGAATATGCTTTGTTATTGCCTGTAATTGTTCTTTGACTTATGATTGACTGCCGATCTCTGTCGGTTCTCCCACTGCCGGAGACCGACAAAGCCGGGCTGGAAGAGACCCTGGACCAGCCGGTGGCAACCTCTTATGGGGCTGAGTGGGATGATGAGTGTCGCA
>NW_007734577.1:68255-74315 GCF_000696425.1 Galeopterus variegatus | reverse complement strand
ATTGTCACGTAGGAGTGGTCTCACAAGAAGGGGTGTGGGGCTTCAGGCTCCCAACAGATCTCATGAAGTTCAACTTAGTAATATTTTTCATATTTATTTCAGCCAGTTCATAAGGTATTTTATATTAATATTGTTCTTGGTATAATAATTATTATCTTATATATATATAAATTTATATATATAATCAGCATTTTTGCAGCAGCACACAAGTTTCAAAGAAATTGTAATCTTAAGACTCCCCACTGGAACCAATTAACACTTAAAATGTTTATTATAAAAACTCTAATTGTTCCTTAATTCATGCACTCTCAGTTAAATTTTAATGAGGTTATTTATTTAGTTCTTTTGACAATAGGCCTTTATATTCTACATGTGTCTTTGATGGTGAGTATTAATCAGCTAGTGTAAAATAGTTCTGTAAAAAGAACTTCCATGTGATCCTTTGATCCACAGAAGCATTGTGATTTTGTCTCTCATTAGCTTACAGATGTTGAGCATAAAGGGCACAATTAACTTTTGTGAAGAGACTTACTTGTGACCCAGCTGTGGAGAAAGAAAAAGATTAAAGAAGAATGTTGACCAAAAATTAGCTACATAGATTGATTAATTATTCTGAGGGATGCTGTGAGAAAAAAAAAAAGTTATGCAATTAAATCTTTTGAAAAAAGCAGGATATAATATGTTGTGATCATCCATAATCTACATTTTCACGTGAAGTTCTGAGTATGTCTATAGCAAATAATTAAGTTGAACATTGTTAAATTCAGTCATCAACAAATGGAATGTTACTTTCTTTTTTCAAGAAAATACCCATTAGTAGTCCAAAGACTATTGTTCCTAGCAGGATACTTTCAGATGTGTTGTACAAGAAATGTCATATAAGATTCAATAATAAGTGTCCACTATATATCAGTCAGTGCTAGATGCTGAGTCAGTAATGATGAAGGAAGACATCATCTCTATCCTCCCAGAGATAGATAATCAATTCAATAAGCTGTGAAAATAAGGTGTGAGCATGTTTTATTGCCACAGTATGTTTTGACATCATGGGCCACGTACAATCTGATTCAATCTGTAGTGACCCAAGAGGTTTTTTATTTTTTGGAAGACAAAAGAGCAAAGCTAATATCTCAAATATCTAAAATAGTTGTATGTGTTTTTGTGCATGTGCAAGTACAAAGATAACAAAGCTTCTGAGTATCTATCTTAGATCCCCATATGTAGAAACTATTTTGAGATAGGATAATATTATTTTACTTTTCAGAGGCATTTGTAATCAAAAGCCTTCTCAGTTTATGACATTGACTCCTTTGCTAAGCATGATTTTATGGGCCCTATACTGTTGTAGGAGTCACTCATTTTCAAAGAATATCTAATGTGTATTATTTGAAATATTGCCAACAATTCAACACATAAATATTTCCAAATTGCAAATATATAAAAATATAAGAAATCGTTCTTTTTATAGATCTTAGAGTGGGAAAGAAAAGAACATTTAATTAAAACAAATCATGAGTAAAGCCTTGATCCTAAGACAATATGATCAAGTAATAAAACTAGTTGAGAGGAAATTGACAAGCTTCACAATAACTGTATAGTGATTTAAGTATTTCATTTAAAATTTCTGATTATTTAAATGCATTTGATTCTTATTTTATACTTGCATAGTTTATATACGTTCTACTTTTAAAAGCTGTCCTGTGGAATTCAAATGTATCTTAAGTCCAGCCACTGAAATGATGATAAAAATATGGACTTAAGATATTTGAATTGTTTTCTTCCTATTTCAGCTTCCAAACAAGATTTCCCATTGTCACATGTCCCTGGCGATGAAATGAAAAATATTAATATAGGCAATGAACAGCATTTTCTTGTGTGAACTGTATAGTAAACACAAGAAAAGGAGTTTCAATGAAACAGCACAATGTTGAGTTAAAAGAAAAAGACCTTTAAGAATGGTAATGTTTTTAAGCACAGCAATTATTTAGCTAGGGTCAACCAGTTTCGGGATGTTTTAAAATAGATACCCATTTTTGTGTAGTGACTTAAGGTCTATTCAAATGTTCCTCTTTTTTGAATTGAAAAAGTATATGAGGTTACAATTTCATATATTAATAGGATTTATATGCGTTATGTGACACTTAAAGTAATAAGAGAAATAACTTTTTATTTTTATGGGAAGAGATCCCTAAATTCATTAAAAGATACCTTTGGTAAATATTCTCCCAAACCTATTTTGCCATTCTCACAATTGCACAGAAATTTAGGGACCCATGTGTCCACCGATCCAGACAGGATTTTTTTTTTTTTTAATGTGATGATCTATCCTTGGAACAAAAGAAAAGATTTATCATGCAATTTTACAGATTCAGACTTAGGAGAATGGCAGTAGGCTTGCTTTGTAAGAATTCACAATTTCTAAAAATATTTATCTATTTGTTCAAATGTGACAATAGCCTAATAAGGCATATACAGGTGTTTTGGGGACCAAAGTTTTTCTCAATTTGATGGCCTCTTTTAAAAAGACGATATAAAATTATGAAGACTAAATTAGAAAATTTGTTACCACTAATACTGAAGAATGAAATGACAACAAATTACAAATTGTAAAATGCTTATTAATACCACAAACATCATGGAATGTAGAAAAACTATTAAATGAATTTCTTGACACATTTCTATTGTTTCAGTATTCTTAGCTTGCATCCTCAGGTTTCCTCTTTATGTGACAATTTTTTTTTAAGACTATTTTGTAGAAGTTTATGTTTACAGCAAAATTGATCAGGAGGTACAGAGATTTCCCATACACGCTCTGCCCCCACACATGCATAGCCTCTCCCATCGTGAACATCCCTCACCAGAGTGGTACATTTGTTATGACTGATAAACCTACATCGACACATCATAATCATCGAAGTCCATAGTTTACACTGGGGTTTACCCTTGGTGTTGTACAACCCATGCGTGCATTTTGGCAAATATATAGTGACATGTATTCATCATTATAGTATCATATAGAGTATGTTTACTGCCCTAAAAATCTGTGCTCCATTTCTTCAAGCCTATCTTTCTTCCTCCAAACCCTGGCAACTATTGATCCTTCTCCTATCTCCATAATTTTACCTTTTAAGAATGTTGTATAATTGAAATCATCCAGTATGTAGACTTCTTGGGTTGACTTCTTTCACTAAGTAATATGCATTTAAAGTTCCTCGATGTATTTTCACTGCTTTATAGCTCATTTCTTCTTTAGCACTGAATGATATTTCATAGTCTGTAGGAGTCACAATTGTTAATCCAGTCACCTACCGAGGGACATTTTGGTTGCTTCCAACTTTTGGAAGTTATGAATAAAGCTGGTATAAACGTCTTTATGATTATGAACAACATTATTATCTTTTTAATGGCTATGGGATCTATAGTAATGCGCCTTCATTTCTTTTTTATTTAAAGGAATTTGTTTACTTTTAAATTAAAACATTGATTGTATATATTTATGGGGTACAGAGTTACAGTTAATACACAGGTATACAATGTGTGATGATCGAATCAGAGTAATTAGCATATTCATCATCACAAAACCTTATAACTCCTTTGTAATGGAAAGATCTGATCTCCTCTTCTAGCCATTTGATAACATGCAATAAATTATTGTTAACTACTGATGCCTAGCACTACTGTACACTTCTAAAGCTTATTTTTCCTGTCTAGCAATAATTTTGTGATAATTAATCAACCTGTTGCTATCCCCCCTTCTCATTCCCCTTCCAAGCCTCTGGTAGCTACTATTCTACTCCCCACTTCTAAAAGTTCAACTTATTATTATTACTATTTAGACACCACATATAAGCAAAAACATGTGGTATATATATTTCTGTGTCTGACTTATTTCACTTAAAATAATGTCTTCCAGGTTTTTCCATGTTGCTGCAAATGACAAGATTTCATTCTTTTTAATGGCTAAGTAATATTTCATTATGTATATATACATTTTCTTTATCCATTCATCTGTCAATGAACACCTAAGTTGATTCCATATCTTGGCTACTGTGAATAAACATGGGGTGCAAATATCTCTTTGGTATACTAATTTCCTTTTCTGGGCATAGATAAATACCCAGCTGTAGGATCTCTGGATTATATGGTAGTTCTATTTTTAGTTTTTATGGAACCTCCATGCAGTTTTCCATAGTGGCTGTATGAATTTACATTCTCACAGTGTATAAGAGTTCCCTTTTCTCTTCATTTTTGCCAGCATTTGTTATTTCTTGTCTTTTTGATAATAGCCATTCTAATAGGAGTGGGATGATATTACACTGTGGTTTTAATTTGCGTTTTCCTGATGATATTAAGCACTTTTTCATATACCTGATAGCCATTAGTATGTCTTCTGGGAAATATCTATTCCAGTTATTTGCCCATTTTTAATTGGGTTATTTGGTCTTTTGCTATTGAGTTGTTTAAGTTTCTTGTTTATTCTGGATAGTAAGTGAAAGGGCGCACGGACCCGAGCTGATAAGACAACAGGACCCAAGCTGACAGTTCGCCAGAGAAGTTTTACTTTATTTAAGGACTGTGTGTATATTTATAGGGAGCTGTGTTCCGGGTTTTGATAGGGGGTGGATGGGGCGGTAGCTGATTGGATGGGGCTGGGCAGGAGGTGAGCCTTGACCTGTAACTGGCTGAGGTATGGCGCAGGTGGGCTTGGGTGTTGGCACCGGCGGGCTTGTTTACGGCAGAGAAGAACCTGGAAGGGCGCCATATTGTTAGGGAATGCTTTTATCCCTCCCCCTCTGCTTGAGTGCCCACAGTATCCTTACATTTTCCCCTTTTTCCTCTGTTGTGGGAATGGGTCGTCATAATCTTTGAGTTACTTTTTGTTGGACGGGGGCATAGTAGGGGAAGAGGAATTGGGAGGAGATTGGGGATTTTGTAACAGGACCCAAAAGAGGGTAGAGAATAAGATAATTTTGAAGGGGGAGAACTCTAGAAAGGTTTCCTGAATCCACAGGTCAGTGATTTGTTGAGTCCAGTGTGTGTAGGAGGCTGTAGGGGAGAGCATCCAGGCGTCTGTGGCCAAAGCTTCCAGGAACAGGGACCATCGATGAGGCAGGTCCATTTTAACAGTGGGTTAGTTGATCTGGTGAAGGGCGGGTAGGATCTTCGGTGGCCAGGAGCTGGTAATTTCTAAGTAAAAGCTGGTTAAAAGTTTGGTTAGAGATTTTTTAAGTTGAGTTTGAATGAATTTTATAATGTAGGGCAGAAAAGACAGGCTATAAATATAACAGCAAGGGGTCCTAATATTGGCCATACCCAGGTGAGAAGTGAGCCTTGGAAAAAAGAGGATTAGGGCGGTTGGCTCTGAGGTCTGAGGCTAGGTTGGTGAGTTTGACAATATTGGTTTTTACTAGTCCTGATTTATTGATATAATAGCAACATTTTTTCCGGAGGAAGATGTAGGTGCCGCCCTTCTCTGCCGTGAGGAAGTCTAATGCGCAGTGGTTTTGTAGGGTCACTTTAGCTAGGGAGGTGATTTATCTTTGTGAGGCAGATAGAGATTCAGCTGTGGAGGTGAGGGCCTTTTGTAGTTTGTTATTAACGTCTTTTACTGACCATAGAGTATGTCCCAAGGCCCCACCTGACAGGCCGGTTGTAACAATTGATGCTGTTAAGGACATTCCCACTAGGACTGGGAGAAAGACAGCTTGACGCTGTCTTGGGGGTGGACGAAAAAGGTGGAAAAGCTCTGCTGCATGGGAATATAAAGTTAGTTGGGGAACGACAGTGACTAGGTAGTAAGTGATGGAGGTATTAGGAAATATAAAGGTGGAAAGGGTTCCGTTGCACCAAGAAAAGGTGCCCGGTGGGGACATTGTGTGGCTTGTGATGGTGGACCTTTTTGTATAATGGAATGAAGAATGGGGTGAGGGGGTGGATGATCCCAGAAAACAGTGATAGGACACCAGAGTGTGGTTGGGTGTGTTATTGGGGTCCCATAGAGGAACATCAGGAAGGCTGAGGGGTGTAGAGGAAGAATTGGAAGGGAGTGAGGTAATGTTT
>NW_007734577.1:65759-67278 GCF_000696425.1 Galeopterus variegatus | reverse complement strand
TTTTTTTTTTTTTTTTTTTTTTTTGAGAAATGTGAGTATGTACAGCAGATAAGGAAACATGATTTTTTATGGGGACATATGTGTGGGTGATTTTAAATTGTCCACAAGGGCTAGAATTGACCAAGGCACTGCAGTAGAAAGATCCAATAACTACCCCAGACCACCTGGAGTCCCAGGGGTCACTGATGGCAAGTTGGAGTGTGCCCTGTGTGCCGTGCTGAAGTATCCAGCCCCCTGCATTTATAAGTGGGTCGTGAATTTTGTATGACCAGTACGGGCATCCCCCATAAGTTTCTGGCCACCAGCGGCAAGAAGGTTGAGTCTGGTCAAAGATAAAACATATATGGGCGGGAGGATTGAGAGGTTAGTTTACTCCCTGTAAGGGGGATGGTAATGGCCCTTTGGCATCCAGCTACAGAACAGTCCACTGCGAAAGAGAGTAGTTTGGTGGTCTTACCTTGTCTCCCTGTATAAGTTTCTTGCACCATGAACCGCCAAACGTACAAGGATTTAGAGGCACCTACTAGGTACAGTAGGGAAACAGGATAACGTTAATGGGAGTGGTCATTGTTCCTGTAATGGAGGGAGACTTGGGAGTCGGGATAAACAGAGTTTGAGGGGGTTAGAGGGATGAGGAGTGCAGGCAAAGGTTTTAGTTTCATGAAAGGGTGTGTCCTGAACTCGCAGGTCACACGTAGTTTCCGTAGGATCCATTGGTGAGGTCGGGAAGCAGGGTTTTAACCTAGAGATAAGGATCTGTGGAGTTACTTGGTTGTGTGGTAGGGAAAGCTTGGCAGCTGTGGGAGTGTAAAGAATGACTGGGCAAGGGCCATCCCACTTAGGAGTTAAAGGACCTTGTGGCTCTGGGGAGGTATAGAATACTAAATCCCCAGGGTGTACTGTGGAGGTGTTTTGGGAGGAGGTAGGATTAGGCAATAGTCAATCCTGGTGTTTTTAGAGTTCAGCTCGAAGATGGGAGAGTAATGGGATAGCTAGGTTGGAGGGTATGGTTTTTTGTTTAGGGATGATTTCTGGAGGTAAAGGGGACCTCCCATACATAATTTCGAAAGGGGAGAGGTTTGAAGGTTTCTTTGGGAGGACCCTGAGTTTAAACAAGGCTAGAGGTGAAAGGTGGATCCAGTCAAGGTGAAGTTTTAGAGAAAGTTTAGTAAGGATGTCTTTCAGAGCCCTGTTGGCGTATTTAACTTTTTTTGAGTCCTGGGGCCGGTAAGGATGGTGGAAGTGCCAAGGGAGGGAGAGAGCTTGAGATAAATTTTGTATTATTTGAGCAGTGAACTCTGGGCCATTGTCCGTTTGTATGGAAGAGGGCATTCTGAATCTTGGGATAATTTGGGAGATGAGTATGGAAGCCACAATGGTGGCCTTTTTGTTAGTAGTGGGGAAGGCCTCTATTCACCCAGAAAAGGTATCTACCATAACTAGGAGATATTGCTGACGTTTAACAGGAGGCATGTGGGTGAAATCGATCTGCCAGTCTGCGGCAGGGACATTACCCCTA
>NW_007734577.1:24704-65448 GCF_000696425.1 Galeopterus variegatus | reverse complement strand
GCGAGAGATTTTCTGTAAGAGAGTTTTATCTGCTGAAGTTAAAGGAAAGAAAGTTTGGAGGAAGAGTGTTAGACTTTGTGGATTTGAATGGAATAGATCATGAAGAAAATGGAAAAAGAAGATTTATTATCTGGTGTTGGAGCAGGGTTGTCTGTGGTATCTGGTAGGAGAGGAAGGAGTGCAGCATCTGGGGTGTCACAGCCCTCCTCCAAATGGCCCGCTGCCACCACCGCCACCGCCGCAGGACACCCCCCCCGCCCCAGATGGGCGGAGAAAGCACCTGGGTGGGGGGGTGCATGAGATGGGGCGCAGGGCCGGAAGGAGAGGAGGGATGGAGGGAGGCAGGGAGGGAGGAGCCGGGACCACGGGACGGAGCAAGAGCCAGCGGCAGAGGCAGGGCCCCACCGGGAGTGGGAGGCGGGAGGCGAGGGGCACACTGTGCAGAAATGCTGCACGTCCAACCCCGCCCACCTCCAACACCATGAGGCTCGGGGCACTGGCAGCGTTGTGGGCCGTGGTAACGGGGTCCATATGTTTGTCCTAACACACCCAGGGCTTGTTCGTCCCTTTCATGTACGTAAAGGGAGAAGGGTTTAGTGAGTTCAGGCAGGTGTAAAGCAGGGGCCACAACCAGAGCCTGGCGGAGTTTTTGGAATGGTTTATCTGGTGAAGATGATAGGGGTTTATTTTGGTCTCCTTTTGTAAGGGCATACAGTGGGTGGGCCAATAAAGAATAATTTGGGATCCATGTTCTAAAGTATCCCGCTAGGCCAGAAATGAGGGGTAAAAGGAATGAGGCTACAGAGGAGGAGGATGGGGATATAGAGATGGAAACATGTAACTGGGCGAGAATATCTCTTTTTAATAGAAGGACGGGACATTGGGGCATGACAAAAATGAGTGGGAGAAAGGAGATGAAACGCCTTTAATGTGGCAAGTTAGTGGAGGCGTTCTGTGGGGGTATATATGCTTTTTTTTTTTTTTCTACCCTGACTATAGGAGAAATGTTAAGTGTGGTTGGGCCTTGAAACTCCTTTAAGACCGAGAAAGTGGCTCCTGTGTCTAGGAGGAAGGAGACGGTTCGGCCATCCACAACAATAGTTACCTTGGGCTTGCTTTTTGTGATGGTCATGGTTGGGAAGGACCCAGGGCCCTGTCAGTCTTTTTTCTCTTCAGCCAGTCCCACCAGAGGTGTTTGAGGTGTCCGGGATGGCTGAGGCTCATTAGGCCAGTCTCCCCTTCGGGTGAGTGGACAGTCTGAGCCCCAATGTCCCATTTCGTGGCACTTAGGACACGGCTTGGTGGGCTTTCTGGGTGATGGGCAGTTCTTTGACTAATGACCTTCTTTGTCACACGTGAAGCAAGTGCCATGGGGAGTTTTGGAGGCGGAGGGCCCAGAAGAACTCTTAGAAGGCTGAGTAATCATTTTGACCAGCATTTGGAGGTTGGCCAGATCAGCCTTTTGTTTGCACCATTCCTTTTCCAGTTTTCATTCCCCCTCCCTATTATGAAAGACCTTGAAGGCCACTGGTAAAATTTCAGTCTGGGGAGTAACAGGGCCCTGTTCCAGTTTTTTAGCTTAGCCTTGATGTTGGGTTAGGATTGAGCCAAAAAGTATGTCATGATGTGTGAGACTGTATGTCTGAAGGACCCATTGGAATTTTTTAATGTAAGTAGAGGGGTCGGTGGTGAAGGACCCTAAACTCTTTTCCAGCTGGGTGAGATCGGCTAATGAAAAGGGAAGGTGTACCCTAAAAACCTCCTCCTCCACCTCCCCCCCTCCTCCGGGGACGGTGGCTCAGGGGGCCTCATCCCCTCCTCTCCCTCCCTCCCTCTCTCTTCCAGGAGGAGGCAGGAGGGAGAACAGGCTGACTAGGTGGCCCCTCACCCCACGGCGGTTGCCCCGGAGACCAGGGCTGTTTGAAGGCCAGCCGGCCGGGTGCAGGAGGCAGATGGAGCGGAGTTAACAGAGGGGGTTGGGGAGCAGAGGAAGTTACAGGAGAAGGAGACCTGAACGGGGGGGGGGGTTCGTCTGCAGGGTCAAAATTATCAGAAGTAGGGGGTAGTTTAGGCAGTGAGGATGAAGGGGGTTTGGAAGCAAGGAGAACCTGGGAAGGAGAGCAGGTGAGACAGAGAGAGGGATTTTGGGCAAACAGGTGGAAAGCCTCCACATATGGAATCTCTTTTCACTGTCTCAGGCACTGGCAGTAGTTAAGAAGGTCCCGGAGAATATCGGGATCGAGTGTGCCCTCAGGGGGCCACTTATTTTGGTTATCTAGGGGATAATAAGGCCAATCTTGTGTGTAAAATTTAGTGAGGAGTTTGGGTTTAATGTCAGGCTTGAGGGATAGGGTGGTGAGGTTGTTTAAGAGACATTGTAAGGGTGAATCACCCTGGAGGGAGGAGGCAGAAGCTCCCATTCCAAAGAGGATTAGAGAGAGAGAGAAGGTTTAAAAGGAGGATTAGAATGAGCCCTCCAGCCAGATGAGAAGGATGGAACTCAGAGGGCATCCCCAATGAGTCATGATGTTCTCAGGAGATGGGTTCAAGGATTAACCCAGGAAGGAAGGGGGTGTAGGTTGTCACCTAGACCCTCGCTTCCTGGAGGCAACTGTGCCTGGAGCCGGAGGAACCTAGCGCGCTAGGGTTTTGACAGATGGCAGGGGTCCTGGACCCAGTAGGAGGAAGGTTAAAAGGAGTGAGAGAAAGAGAGAGGGAGGAATGGGAGGTTCAGCCTCCAGGGCTGGGAACGTGTCAATGCCGGGGCCGGGGGAATGTGATTAGGGTGAAGGTTTAAATAATCTACAAGCCTGACAAAAAGGAAAAAGGGGCTTACCTAACGGATGAGCTGGTGGTGGGTGAAGGAAGTCAGAGCCAGAGAAAATGGACGAGGGTGGACCATCAGTCCCGGGGGGTTGCGGAGGGGTCCTAGGAAGTCCGAGGAAGGAGTCCCCTGGTGCAGGGTGAACTCCTCCCGGGTTTCAGCACCAA
The DNA here is from genome assembly GCF_000696425.1 of Galeopterus variegatus. Lineage (NCBI taxonomy): Eukaryota > Metazoa > Chordata > Mammalia > Dermoptera > Cynocephalidae > Galeopterus > Galeopterus variegatus. The sequence goes on along the minus strand of NW_007734577.1, from coordinate 62,457 downwards.
TGAAAGGGAGCACGGACCCGAACTGTTAAGATGACAGGACCCGAGCTGACAGTTCACCAGAGAAGTTCCACTTTATTCAAGGACTGCATGTATATTTATAGGGAGCTGCGTTCCAGGTTTTGATAGGGAGTGGATGGGGCAGTAGCTGATTGGACGGGGCTGGGCAGGAGGTGAGCCTTGACCTGTGACTGGCTGAGGTTTGGTGTTGGTGGGCTTGTGTGTTGGCACCGGCGGGCTTGTTTATGGTGGAGAAGAACCTGGAAGGGCGCCATATTGCTAGGGAATGCTTTTCCCCCTCCCCCTCCGCTTGAGTGCCCACAGTATCCTTACAGTAAGCCCTTGTCATTTCTGATATCAGTAATTTGTGTTCTTTCTCTTTTTTTCTTGGTTAGCCTGGCTAGTAATTTATTGATTTTATTGATCTTTTCAAAGAACCAGATTTTGTTTTATTGATTTTCTCTACTTCCTATTTTTAATTTCATTGGTTTCTTCTCTAATTCTTACTATTTCCTTTCTTCTGCATACTTTGGATTTAATTTTTTTTCTAAGCTTGAAGCTTAGATCATTGATTTTGGATATTTCTTCTATTTTAATGCATTCATTCAATGCTATAAATTTCTCTCTAAACACTGCTTTTACTGCGTCCAACAAATATTGATAAAGTGTGTTTTTATTTCCATTTTGTTCAAAATATTTTAAAGTTTTTCTTCAGATTCCTTCTTTGACCCATGTGTTATTTAGAAGAGTGTTGTTTAATCTCCATGTATTTTGGTATCTTCCAGTTATCCTTCTGTTATTGCTTTCTTGTTTAATAACTGTGGTTTGAGAGAAGACATTGTATGATTTATATTTTTTAAAAAAATTAAGGTGTTTTTGATGGCCCAAATTATCGTGTATCTTTGTGAATATTTCTTGTGAGCTTGAGAAGAGTTTGTGTTCTGCTGTTGTTGGATAAAGCAGTCTATAGATGTCTATTATATCCTGAGGATTGATGGTATAGGAGAGTTCAACTGTGCTCTTACTGGTTTTCTGCCTTCTGGATCTGTCCATTTCTGATAAATCAATATTCAAGTCTTCAACTATGACAGTGGATTTATTTAATTCCCTCTGCTGTTCTATTTGTTTTTGCCTGACATAGTTTGCTGCTCTGTTGTTAGATGCATACATGCTAAGGATTGTTACATCTTCTTGGATAATTGACTCTTTTATGATTAAGTCACACCCTTCTCTATCCCTGCCAACTTTCCTTGCTTTGAAATCTGCTTTGCCTGAAATTAACATAATATAGTTTTGCTTTCCATTGATTACTATTAGGATGGCATATTTTTCTCCACTCATTTATTTTTAATTTATATATGTCTTTATATTTAAAGTAGGTTTCTTGTCGACAGCATATAGCTGGGTCTTATTTCTTGACTTACTCTGACAATTTCTGTCTTTTAATGAATTTTTCATGCTCAAAGTGATTATTGATATGGTTGGGTTAGCATATTCCATATTTGTTACTGTTTTCCATTTGTTGTCCTTGTTCTTTATTTCTACTTTTGTCTTTCACTCTTCTTCTGCCTTTTGTGGTTTTAACTGAACATTTAATATAACTACATATTTTCTCCTTTATTTAGCATGTCATCAGTTATACTTTTCTGTTTAGTTTTTATGATGGTTGTCCTAGAGTTCATAAAATATATTTACAACCAATCGAAGTCCACTTTCAAATAACACTATACCACTTTATGGGTAGTATGAGTACCTTCTTATAAAAAAAATTTTTTTTCCTTACCCCTTGAATCATTTTGATCATTCATTTAACTTACATATAAATATGTATATGTATATATATATATATATATATACATATATATACACACATATATATACACACACACACACACACATTCACATATATGTGTGTGTATACATATGAGAGTGTCTGTGTATATATATTTATATATAAACATGTGTGTGTGTGTGTGTATATATAAATATGTGTTTGAAGTTTCTAAGTTTCTGTTGATATACCCTCAAGCTCAGGATTATTTTCTTCAGCCATGTCCAGTCCCAGTCTCCTAATAAGCCCTTCAAAGGCATTTTTCATTTCTGTTACAGTGTTTTTAATCTCTAACATTTCCTTTTTGGGTGTTTCTTAGGATTTCCATCTCTCTGCTTACATTGCCTATTTGTTCTTGCATGCTCTCTACTTTATCCATTGCAACCCTTTGTGTGTGTGTGTGTGTGTGTGTGTGTGTGCGTGTGTGTGTATTGTTCCCTGTCTGATGCTTTCACCATCCTTGCCATGTCTGGTGCTATGCTTATTCTGACTCTTCAAATTGTGTTTTTTTGCCCTTGGCATGTCTTGCAATGAACATGTAATTAACTTGTTGAAAACAGGCCTTTATTAATGTTGTGGCAAGGTGTATGTGTGGAGAAAGCATTTTATGGTCTTATGATTAGGATTCAGTCTTTCAGTCTTTCAGAATATATCTTCTAATTGTGATCTTCACAAGTGTTTCTCAGGTTTTTTTTCTCCTCCATTAGGTGGAAAAAGATGGCTAGAGTGGGCTGAAGTTGGGTTTTTCCCTTCTCTCACAGGAGACTAGAGATGACTGGAGTTGAGCATTTCTCTTTCTTCCAGGTCAGTTAGGCTCTGCTAATACTATCAATAGGTTAGGCTCTGGTTAACTAATTTCTACTGAGGGCAAGCTTTGTTAAGAAGAACAGAGATCTATGTTGTATTATAAAATAGTTCCTTTTCTTTCCCCACAGGGGATTTTTTGTTGTTGTTGTTGTTATTACTGTGGGAACCTGCTTGAAATTCTGAAGGTAAAGCTCAGAATATTGGGACCTCCTCCATGACTCAATTTCCCTGGATTTTTTTAACTCTCAGAGTTGTCTTCATTAGGCCTCTAGTAAGTCATCAGTTGCAGTTCAGATTTTCTGACCCAGATGTTGGTTCCCCTGATGGTTTTTGCTCATCATCTCTGCTCCTGTAAGCCATGATTCCCTGTGCTTGCCTGTCTATCTTTCCAATTTTGGAGTAGCTGTTTGCCCTACATCCTCCCCTCTCTAATGAATACGGAAGAGTTCTTATCTTAAGCTCAGCTTTTTACTTGTTATGATAAGTAAATGACTTGAGTGTTGACTTTCAAACTTCTTATATGTGGAGTTGGAAACTGAAAGTGTGTGACAATGCCTTTGTAATATAATTTTGTATGGAGGGAACAGAAAGGTAATTCAGTGTTCTCTCTGTGATTGGTCAGAATTTGTTTTTCATTATTGAGATTTGACTCCACACATGGACTTGCTCAATGTTTATAGCACCACTACAGATGTTTGCTGTACAGATTAGGAATTCCGATAATTTCTCTTTTGCATGTTTCCCATCTGAAAAGATGAAAGAAAAAGGAGGTATTGCACATGCATAGTTATATATATTGCATTCCTGATAGGAGAATTTGACTAGATTTAAATGTTTCACTTTTAGTTTTACTCTTAAAATGATTGGAAGAATTTCTATTACTAACTTCTCACTCTGTTTATTTCAAACTTTGTTTCTCTTTCACTGTGTACCTATATCCAATGCATAGTTCAATGGGGCACATTCTATCATGATAAGCCCTCGGTCCCTGCACTTCCACGTCATTATGCTAGGGAAGATGGCATAGTGGAAACCATTCTCTCCCTGAGGGCTACCAATAATCTATATATAGACAATACTGCAATTCACATAAAGATATCCCTCTACACCTTAAATAAAATTAGCCCTAATTCAACTTCCCCTTCCCTGGTTCCCCAAAATGCTCACAACCATTCCAGAAACATTTGATATTTATATACAGGAACCTGACTGAAATTTAAAAAAAAATTACTCTTGTAAATTTTTTTAAAAGTATAGGATCACATAAACACATTGCTAGTGTTTCTTCCAGGGTTTGGGAAGGGGTCCATGAAAGTGAGCAGTCCTAAAAGTTAAGCTTCATCAGCTTCACATTAATCTACCTCTGAACTTCTATTCTTAATCATACAATTTTTTTATGATTACTAAAAACGGCTTTCCAGTAATAAAAATAATATATGATATATTTCAGTGACTGGCAAGGTGATTAATTATAGGCTGAAATCCGGGTTATTTTTCATGATATTATAATTGCTACAATTAACTGTAGTACTGATTTGCATTTAAATGAAGTATTTTAAAAGAAATGTTCTAATTGTTTTGATTTTGTAAAATTTCCAAATTCATTCTTCTTATGGAAATCACAGTTCTTACATGAGCTCTTAAGAGAAATCATTTTAGTGATGACTAATTATTAGAATGTCAGAGATGTTGTTTGCACTTTATATTTCCATGTATAAATAATGTTCCCTTTCCCTAAGAATCGAAATTATTGTGAGATATAAAAACTATAAGAAAAATCTAAAGAAATATATTCATAAATTTTATTAAAATTGGAATGTGTTAACTTTACTTTTTATAAAGATGGCTTTATTTTACATGAATTGATGAAGTTTTAACTGTTTATAATTGATAAAAAAGATTTAAAAAGAGACATTATATTGCTTAACATCACCCTGATACAAAAACCAGACAAAGATACAACAAAAAAAGAAAACTACAGGCCAATATCCTTGATGAATATAGATGCAAAAATCCTCAATAAAATACTAGCTCACAGAATACAGAAACACATACACAAAATTATACACCATAATCAAGTAGGATTCATCCCAGGGATGCAAGGTTGGTTCAACATATACAAGTCAGTAAATGTGATTCACCACATCGATATCAAAGACAAAGACCATATGATCATCTCTATAGGCCCAGAAAAAGCATTTGACCAAATTCAACATTATTTCATGATAAAGACTCTCTACAAGTTAGGTATAGATGGAAAGTATCTTAACATAATTAAGGCCATATATGATAAGCCCACTGCCAATATCATCCTGAATGGGGAAAAGCTGAAAGCTTTTCCCTTAAGAATGGGAACTAGACAAGGATGTCGATTCTCACCACTCCTATTCAACATAGTGTTGGAAGTACTAGCCAGAGAATCAGAGAAGAGAAGGAAATAAAGGGCATCCACATTGGAAAAGATGAAGTCAAACTGTCCCTGTTTGCAGATGACACGATCCTATATATCGAGCAGCCTAAAGACTCTACAAAAGAACTCTTGGAGTTGATAAATGATTTCAGCAAAGTGGCAGGATACAAAATAAACACACAAAAATAAGTATCATTTCTATACTCTAATAGTGAACACATGGAAAAAGAAATCAAGAAAGCTAGCCCATTTACAATAGCCACCCACAAAATAAAATACTTAGGAATAAAGTTAACCAAGGATGTGAAAAATCTCTAACAATGGATGTGAAAAATCACTATGAAGAGAACTACAAACCACCCTTGAGAGAAATTAAAGAGGACACAAGAAGATGAAAAGATATCCCATGCTCTTGGAATTGAAGAATTAACATTCTGAAAATATCCATACTACCCAAAGCAATACACAAATTCAATGCAATCCCCATCAAAATTCCAAGCACATTTTTCTCAGAAATGGAAAACAAACTATTCTAACATTTATATGGAATAATGAAATATGACAAATAGCCAAAGCAATCCTGAGCAAAAAAAAATAAAATAAAATAAAATAAATAAAATAAAGCTGGAGACATAACACTACCTGACTTTAAACTATACTTCAAAGCTATAGTAACCAAACAGCATGGTACTGGCATAAAAACAGACACATGGATCAATGGAATAGAGCAGAGAATCCAGAAATCAACCCATACACCTACAGCCATCTGATGTTTGACAAAGGTGCCAAGTCTGTACACTGGGGAAGAGACTGCCTCTTCAGCAAATGGTATTGGGAAAACTGGATATCCATATGCAAAAGAATGACACTAGACCCATACCTCTCACCATATACCAAAATCAACTCAAAATGGATTAAAGAATTAAATATACATCTTGAAACAATAAAAATCCTTAAAGAAAATATAGGGGAAACACTGCAGAAAGTAGGGCTGGGCACAGACTTCATGGATATGACCCCAAAAGAACAGGCAACCAAAGGAAAAATAAACCAATGGGATTATATCAAACTAAAAAGCTTTTGCACAATAAAAGAAACAATCAACAGAGTGAAAAGTCAACCAACAGAGTGGGAGAAAATATTTGCAAAATATACATCTGAAAAAATGGTTAATATCCTGAATATACAAGGCACTCAAACAACTTTACAGCAAAAAAAAAAAATAATAATAATAATAATAATAACTCAATTAAAAAATGGGCAAAGGAGCTAAATAGGTATTTCTCAAAGGAAGATATATGAATGGCCAACAGACACATGAAAAAATGCTCAACATCACTCAGCATTAGGGAAATGCAAATCAAGACCACTTTGAGATTCCATCTCAGTCCAGTTAAGATGGCTAACCTCCAAAAGACTGTGAATGATAAATGCTGGTGAGGTTGTGGAGAAAAAGGAACCCTCCTGCACTGTGGGTGGGACTGCAAAGTGGTGCAGCCTTTATGGAAAATTGTTTGGGGGTTCCTCAAGCAATTATAGATGTATCTACCATATGACCCAGCTATCTGACTGCTGGGAATATACCCAGAGGAATGGAAATCATCATGTCAAAGGGATACCTGTTCCCCAGTATTCATTGCAGCACTATTTACAGTAGCTAAGAATTGGAATCAGTCCAAATGTACATCATCAGATGAGTGGAAAAGAGAACTGTGGTATATCTACACAATGGAATACTACTCTACTATAAAAAAGAATGAACTACTACCATTTGCAGCAAGATGGATGGACTTAGAGAAAATTATATTAAGTGATATCAGTCAGGTACAGAAAAAGAAATACCACATGTTCTCAATTATGTGTGGGAGCTAAAAATAAATAAATAAATACACAAACAAATGGGGGGGGGGAAGACACAACAATCACAATTCCTTGTAGTTGTTAAGACAAGCGAACAGATATGATGTTGATGGGTAGGAGGTGGGAGGGAGAGAGGATTTGGTAAAAGGACTCAAAAATCAACCACATTGTATATTGATAAAATTAAATTAAGTTAAATAAAAAAATAAAAAAATTAAAAGAGAAGTTATTGCTTGAAAATGCAGTCTCTGACAATTTCTATTCAAGAAAACTTATTTTCTGTTACCATTTTCATGTGCTCACTTTTATAAATTAGTAATGGGAAGTGAATTGACACAAATTACAAAAGGACTTTTGATAGCAATACCATATAAATGGATTTTTAGAATTGGCACCTTTTGGCTTTAGCAAACTTAAATTAATCCTTATAACTTCAGTGTTTAATTTAATGAAGTTTTCTCTCTCTCTCTCTCTTTTTTTTTTCTGACCAGTAAGGGGATCACAACCCTCGGCACGGTGTGGTCTGCACCACGCTCAGCCAGTGAGCGCACTGGCCATCCGTATACAGGATCCAAACCCGCGGCCTAGGCGCTACCAGCGCCGCAATCTCCTGAGTGAGCCATGGGGCTGGCACTGAAGTTTTCTCTTCTGATAAGCACTGAGCTTGAACTTAGTTGTTCATTTATTTCTATTCCACAGAGAATATTGAGAACTATTTTCAAAAATCAAATCTGCATTCTCCAAGGAGAAACATTCTAAACAAAATCAAAAAATGTTCCAAGGAAATTATCTGGGATCTTAAAAAGTAGTCATGTGAAACAAATAAATAAAAGTAGATACATTAAACAAAACCTCGCTTCTATTAAAAATGTTTCTTTGAATCTCTAATAACTCATTTTTATCATGATTTATAATTTAAAAATATGTCTGGAAAAAAAAACATATTATACAGGATAATTCTTTTTGAAATCTGACAGCAATGTCCAGATCTAATCCATAGTGAAGACTGTGGCATGATATCTCTAACATAAGGAAGGTGAATTTCTAATAGAATTCCCAGATACTCATTTGCATCTAAACAATGTATAAATCTTAGGTAGTTCACATTCTTGGGAATAAGCAATGAGCATTTAAATTGATTTGTATATACAAAAGCTCGAAATGTATAGAAAAGCTGTTCAAAAGAGATATATAGCATCCAAGATATATCTCTAGTAATTTATTTATTCCATTTGGAAAGCCAGAGGGGGTATATGTTAGAAAAATCTCCCACTAAATAAAGTTGGTCCCAATGTCTTTTATAAAATATTTGTGTTTGTATCAAATGAGATCATTATTACGTGTGACCAAAGAGTAGCATTAATAATTCAAAATAAATGGGTAAATTTTTATCATCAGAATAACTTATATAGTACAAAACAAAATAGGCATAGAGTGACATAATGCTTTTAAAAACTGTTAGATTATAGAAATGCCACATGCCATATACTAAGTATCTTTTAGATCTGAAAAGTATATTATTAACCAAATATACATTAAAGTGTTGTACATTAAATAGGTGAAAGTAGGTAGGAAATCTTAATAAATATATGCATGACTGTATCAGTGAGTTAGTAACTCATTTCTCAGAATTTTTGAAGGAAGCATGTAGACCTACTGCCCAGAAATCTGCTTGCATGATAATGAATACATAGAACAATCTAAGGCTAAGTAAAAATTTCCAGTATGCGCAGCACTATGAAAATAGTCTGTTCAGGCTTCTGGAATTTGGAGCAATCTACCTTTGACTATGGCAGTGGGAATAATATGGAAATAGTCTGCCAAAATACAGAAGCTATGTATTCCAATGTCTTCAAGGGCCAAAACAATAACATGAATGCGTGAAGCCAAAAAGTTTTTAAAATTAGGGTATTGTGGGTAGTGTTGTGAAATAGAGAGAAACTATCTCAGGCAAAAATACTTAAATACATTATTTTAAACAATGTACTGCTGATGGACCATAGCGCTAGACTTTGTTATTCCTGTCACATGGCTTATTTAAGCATGGGAATGTAAATGTGCTTGTTTCCCTTTGGCTACCTTCTATAGGCCAGCGACCATATCATATCCACATTTAAAAAAAAATTTAAATGAACTGCTAGGTATAATTTACATATATTAAAATGCATTCATTTTAAGAATACAGTTTAATGAGTTTGACAGATATATAAACCCATGTAACCATCAAACCAGAAAGGTATATACTATCTTCATCGCCTCTAAAAAGTAAATCCCCTTGTGTTGTGATTAATATCTCCCTACTCCCAAACCCTGGCCTTAAGCAAAACCTGATCTGTTTTCTGTCACTGTTGATTAGTTTTGTCTTTCCACAGTTTCATAGTAATGGAATTATGCAGTCTTTACTCTTTTCTGTTTGGCTTCCTTTGCTCAGCATCTTGTTTTTGAGATGTAGTTGAGTGTATTAGTAGTTTGTTACATTTAATTGCTGAATATTATTTCACTAAATAAGCATAATGCAGTTTGTTTATCTCTTCTATTGGTAGACCCATAGACTATTTTGAATTACAGCCTGTGGTTAAAAAAAAAAGGTTGCTATGGTCATTCATATGTGAGTTTTCTGGTACGTTTCATTTTTCTTGGGTGAATACATATGATTGTAGTGTCATAAGTTACGTTTATAAAAAAACCTAAAAAAAAAATGGTCAAACCATTTCCCAAAATGGTTGTACTATTTAGCAATGCATTAGAGTTCCTATTACATCACACCTTTATCAATGCTTGGTATGATCTGTTCCTTTTATTTTAAATATTGCTATGTTAGTTGATATCTAGGAGATTCTCATTGTGGCTTAATTTATATTTCACTGATAAATAATGAAGTTTTACATCTTTTCATGTGCTTAATATCCATTTGTGTTTGTCATCCCTTTTGGGGGGTTGTCTTCACAAATTTTGGCTATTTCTTTATTTTAACATTTATTTGTACGTATTTGTGAGAAACACTATGCTGTTTCAACATGCACATATACCACACAACATTGCCCTTAGGGTAGATAACATAGTTTTGTGCCCATTAGTGGACAACTTTTCCTCCCTGCCCCCTGCTCCCTGCCCCACCTTGCCTCTGGTAACCATTAATCTACTCTCTACTTCGATAAGAACCACACTTTTTTTTTTAGATTCCACACATGAGTGATATCATATAAGTATTTGTCTTTTTGTGCCTGACTTACTTCCCTTAACATGATGGTTTCCAGTACCATCCATGTTGCTGCAAATGATAGGATGTAATTTTTTAAAATAACTGAGTAGTATTCCATTGTGTATATATACCATAGTCTTTTAATCTATTCATTCATTGAGGGCATTTAGGTTGATTCCATCTTGTGGGTATTTGAATACTATCTTGCAATGAACATGGGAGTGCAGGTGCTTTTTTGATATATTGATTCCATTTCCTTTGGGTATATACCCAGTAGTGAGATAGCAAATATTTTCTCCCAGTCTGTAGTATTTTTGTTTTTTTTGGGGGGGAGGGGGCTCTATTAATTTTTTTTTGCTTTGTTTTGTTTTGCTTTCTTTTCTTTTTTTAGCTGTGCAGAAGCTTTTTAGTTTGATAGAATCTCATTTGTTTGTTTTTTCTTTTGTTGCCTGTGCTTTGGGGGTCTTATTCATGAAGTCTTTGCCCAGTCCTGCTTCCTGAAGTGTTTCCTCTATGTTTTCTTTAAAGAGTTTTATAGTTTTAGGTCTTATATTTAAGTCTTTAATGCATTTTGAGTTGATTTTAGTATATGGTTAGAGATACAGGTCTAGTTTCATTATTCTACATATGGAAGTCCAGTTTTCCAAGCACCATTTATCAAAGAGGAAGTCTTTTCCCCAATGTATATTCTTGTTGCCTTTGTCAAAGGTCAGTTAGCTGTAAGTATGTGGGTTGATTTCTTGGTTCTCTATTCTGTTCCATTGGTCCTAGTGTCTGTTTTTATGTGAATACCATACTGTTTTGGTAACTATAGCTTTGTAGTATAGTTTCAAGTCAGGGAGTGTTATACCTCCAGCTTTTTTTTTGCTCAGGAGCTGAATAGACATTTCTCATATGAAGACAAATGTATGGCCAACAGACACATGAAAAAATGCTCAACATTGCTCAGCATTAGGGATATGCAAATCAAAACCACACTGAGATATTGTTTCACCTCAGATAGGCTGGCTATTATCAAAAAGACTGAGAAAAACAAATGCTGGTGAGGATGTGGAGAAAGGGGAACACTTCTACACTGTTGGTGGAACTGTAAATTAGTGCAGCTATTATGGAAAACAGTATGCAGATTCCTCAAACAACTACAGATAGAACTGCCATACAACCTAGCAATCCCATTGATAGGTATATGCTCAAAGGAATGGAAATCATGTCAAAGGAATACCTGAGCTCCCATGTTTATTGCAGGTCTATTTACAATAACTAAGAGTTGGAATCAACCTAAATTTCCATCAGCAGACAATTGGATAAGGAAAATTTGGTATATATACTCAATGGAATGTTACTCTGCCATTAAAAAAAAAAAAATTGAAATTCTGCCATTCACAGCAAGATGGGTGAACTTAGAGAAAATTAGGTTAAGTGAAATAAGCCAGGCACAGAATAAAAAATACTGCTTGTCCTTACTCATAACTGGAAGCTAAAAGAAAGAAAGAAAACTAGGAAAGAAATAAGTAAAGAGAGGAAGAAGGAAGGAAACAATCACACTAATACATTAAACTTAGAAAAAAGAGAGAAGAGAACTGCACTGTTAGAGGTGGGAAAGGGGGAGTGGGAGTGGGGTTCGTATAAAACTAGTTAAGGGTCACAAAGATTGATTACATTTTGTAAACATGAGTCGACTAATTGTACTAATTTGATCATCACATATTGTACACGTGTTTTGACATTCGATTCTGTACCCCACAAATATATAAAATCAATTATCTTTCAATTAAAAAAAAACTGTGAAAAAAAATGTAAAGAACTGCTTTCGCTGTATCCCACAGGTTTTGGTAAACACAACCGTGTTTTCATTATCATTTGTCTCCTGAAATTTTTTAATTTCCTTCTTGATTTTTAATTTGTATTCCTAAGTTCATTATACTATCTAGATAATTATTTTTATTTGTAGTTTTCATGTGCATTGCTTGTATTTTGTGAAATTTATCCCTAAGCACTTAGTGTTTTTCTGTGCTATTTTAAAAGCCTGTTGAGGTTTTTAATTGTTTGTTGCTATTACACTAAAATAAGATAAATTTTTATGTATTAGTCTTGTAACCTGCAATTTTCTAAATTCATTTATAATTTTTAGCAGTGTTTTTATCAATTCATTATGATTTTTTATTAACATGATCTCTGTGAATAGACAGTTGCTACAGACTGATTATATATGTTCCCCCAAAGTTCATATATTAAAACCTATCTCACCCCAGTTAGGATGGCCAAAATCCAAAAGACACTGAAAGATAAGTGCTGGCGTGGCTGCGGAGAAAAAGGAACTCTCTTACATTGTTGGTGGGAATGCATAATGGTGCAACCCCTATGGAAAATGGTTTGGAGGTTCCTCAAACAGCTGAAGATAGATTTACCATATGATCCAGCTATCCCACTACTGGGAATGTACTCAAAGGAATGGAAATCATCAAGTTGAAGGTATACCTGTTTCCCAATGTTCATTGCAGCACTCTTCACAATAGCCAAGAGCTGGAATCAGCCCAAATGTCCATCATCGGATGAGTGGATATGGAAAATGTGGTATATCTACACAATGGAATACTACTCAGCTATAAAAACGAATGAAATACTGCCATTTGCAACAACATGGATGGACCTTGAGAGAATAATATTGAGTGAAACGAGTCAGGCAGAGAAAAAGAAATTCCACATGTTCTCACTCATTGGTGGGAGCTAAAACAAACAAACAAACAAACAAATTAATTCACCCACATACACACAGACACACACACAAAAAACCCGGGTGGGGGGTGGGGAAGAAGATATAACTACTATACTTTCATGAAGTTGTTACTACAAGTAAACGGAAAAGACATTCTTGGGGGGGAGGGGAGAGAGGGAGGAGGGAGGGAGGTGTCGGTGATGGGCCATAATAATCATATACAGTGTATATTGACAAAATAAAAATTTAACAACAACAAAAAAAAAAACCTTATCAGGCCGACCCCATGGCTCACTCGGGAGAGTGCGGAGCTGGGAGCGCAGTGGTACTCCCGCCGCAGGTTCGGATCCTATATAGGGATGGTTGGTGGACTCACTGGCTGAGTGCGGTGTGGGCGACACCAAGCCAAGGGTTGTGTTCCCCTTACCGGTCACAAAAGAGAAAAAAAACAAAACCTAATCTCCAATGTTATGATATTAGGAGATGGAGTCTTTTGGAAGTGATTAAGTCATGAGGGGGGAACCCCCAGGAATGCAATTAGTGGACTTATTAAAGAGGCCCAAGAGATCTCCTTCATCCCTTCCACCATGCGAAGTCACAGCAGAAGGACGGACATCTGTGAAGCAAGAAGCATGTCCTCACTAGACCTCCAATCTGCTGCACCTTGATCTTGACCTTCCTAGCCTCCAGAACCATAAGAAATAAATTTCTGGGCCGGCCCAGTGCGGTGGCACTCCCGCCGAGGGTTCGGATCCCATGTGGAGACCGGTTCCCGCTCACTGGCTGAGCGTGGTGTGGGCGCAAGACCGAGGGTTGCAATCCCGTTGCCGGTTCCCGGTACGGGCGCGACACCGAGGGTTGCAATCCCGTTACCGGTCAGTAAAAAAGACAAAAAGGGGAAATAAATAAATAAATAAATAAATTTCTGCTGTTTGTAAGTCACCAGTCTATAGTAATTTGTTACAGCAGCTTGAAAAAACTAAGACAAGTTTTATTTATTACCATTCTGTATGCCTTTTCCTGTTTTTATTTATTGAAATGCCTATAGCTCCCAGGAAAATCTTAAGTAGAAACAGAGAAATCAGACATCATTGCTTTTTGTCTAGGGGAAAGTGTCAGTCTTTTTTCATTATGTATGATACGAGGTATAGACTTTTTTCCCCACAATATTCTTTATTAAGTTAAGAAGAATCACTTATATTCTTAGTTTCACTTTTGTCAAATGTCTTTTCTACATCTATTGAGGTATTATGCTATTTTTCTTTTTCTTCATACTATGGTGAGATACATTATGTTTTATATATTCAACCAACCTTACATTACTAGAATAAATTCCTTTTGATCATAACATATTATATATGAGGGGTCTTCAAAAAGTTCATGAAATAATTTGTTTTATCTTTTAATTCAATTTTTCCACAAATGTTTTAAAGTACCTTCTCATATATTGCTAGATATATGTTAACATTTTAAATTACCTTTACTGTGGTATAATTTACATATGCATTTACTAATATTTTGTTAGCAATTTTTTGTGCCTATGCTAATGAGGGATATTTGTACTTTTTGTCTGGTAATATTTTTCTCAGATTTTCATCATAAGGTAATACTGGCTTCATAAATTGAGCTGGAAGGTATTCCTTCCTCCTTTTGCTGAGAAGTTTGTGTTAACTTTGATATTACTTCTTCCTCAAATGTTTTTAGAATGCACTTCAAAAGCCACTTTAACTTGGAGTTTTCAAGTGAGAAGGTTTTTAATTAAAAATCTAATCTACTGGATATTGGTATTTTTATGAGACTATTAAGGTTTTCTTTTTTTCCCTCATGGCTGTTATGTAGTTTGTCTTTCAAGTAATATGTCAGTTTTATTTAACTTGAATAATTTGGCATGAAATTGCATAAAATTGCTTTTAATATTAGCATTTAATATTTTAATGTCTTTTTTAATATTTGTGTTTACTTTATTTATTTATTTATTTTTATTATGAATATTCACGAGATACAAAGCTAATTGTCATCCCTCATGCCCATGATGTGAGGGCCAGATTCAAATCCATATTCCTTATTTCATCATTCCTATATATCAGCAACTTGTGTGGTTTTTTTTTTTTTTACATTTTTTACTAATAAACTTAGAGGTTTATCAGTTTCATTAATTTTTTAAAATTAGTTTTTACTTTTACTAATTTTTGTCTCCTACTTATTTAATATTTTGCTCATTCCACCCCATCTTTATTGTTATTTAATTCGATAATTTGCTAGCATAGTAAGTTAGAAATGTAGATACTTAATTTTTTTGATGTTTTTTCTTTTCCTAATGTATGTACAACATGAGCAACATTAATCTAAAAATCCAGAATAAAAAATGCTCCAAAATGTGAAACTTTTTGAGTGCTGACATAATGCCAGAAAATTCCTTATCTGACCTCATGTGACAGTCAAAATAAAGGCACACAACACACAGTTTATTCAACATCCCCAAAGGAAAAAGATTTTTCCAGCTTCCTTCAACTGTTTAATATCTTTTTCATTCACACCCAGATATCCCCGTGCAGACACGCCCATAAAAAGTAAGAAAATGGTACGTGCGTAGGCCGCATGCACCAATGGCAGGTTCTGCATGAGGCCCCACATAAGGCCAAGACCTATGTGTATTACTCACCGTGTTTTTTTGCTTATTTTCTGCTTTGTGGTGTAATAATATTGTTGAAACTGTCAAAAAGGCCTGCAGATACGCCTATGCATAACAGTAGATTTTTTAAAAAGGGAGCATGTATGTTTATCTATAGCACAGAATGTCAAGTTGTTGAAGCAACTGGACAGTGGTGTTAAATGTGAAGCAGAAGAGTATGATGTTGTACTGACCACTATACATGACCTGAAGAAACAGAAAGATAAACTGCTGATGTTTTGAACTTAAAGTAACAAACAGAAATTGATGAAAAATAGAAAAACACTGCATAAAGCTAAAAATGAAGATCTTGATTGTGGATTGAAAGAATGGATTTGTCAGCATTATAGTGAACATATGCCACTTAACGTATGCTGATTATGAAATAAACAAAGAAACCATGATGAACTAAATACTGAAGGTAACTGTTAATATTAAAAAGACTGATTGCAGAAATTTAAGAAAATATATGACATTAAATATTTGAAGATTTGTGGTGATAAATGAGCTGCTGGAATCCCAGAAGTGGGATTGCTGGATCGTATGGTAGTTCTATCTGTAGTTTAAGAAACCTCCATATTGTTTTCCATAGTGGTTGTACAATTTACAGTCCTACCAAGAGTGTAGAAGAGTTCCCTTTTCTCCACATCTTTGTCAGCATTTGTTATTCTCTCTCTCTCTTTTTTTTATAGTAGCCAGACTGACTGGGGTGAGGTGATATCTCAAAGTGGTTTTGACTTGCATTTACCTGATGATTAGTGATGTTGAGCATTTTTCATTTATCTGTGGGCCATTTGAATGTCTTCCTTTGAAAAATGTCTATTCAGCTCCTTTGCCCATTTCTTAATTGGAGTACTTGTTTTTTTAAAGTGAAGTTGTTTGAGTTCCTTGTGTATTCTGGATATCAATCCCTTGTCAGATGTATAGCTTGCAAATATTTTCTCCCATTCTGTAAGTTGTCTTTTCATTCTGTTGATTATTTCCTTTGCTGTGCAGAAGATTTTTAGTTTTATATAATCCTATTTGTTTACTTTTTTCTTTTGTTACTTGTGCTTTTGGGATTTTATGCATGAAGTCTTTGCCCAATCATACATAAATTTAACCAAAAAGATGAAAGATCTCTACAATGAGCACTACAAAACTCTGTTGAAAGAAATTAGAGAGGACACCAAATGATGGAAAAACATTCCATGTTCAATGATTGGAAGAATTAATGCTTTAAAAATGTCCACACTGCCCAAAACTATGTACAGGTTCAATGCAACCCTCATCAAAATACCAATGACATTCTTCACAGAAATAGAAAAAAACAATCTTAACATTCATATGGAACAACGTAAGACCCCAAATAGCCAAAGCAATCTTGAGCAAAATAGTAAAACCAGAAGAATTACACTGCCTGGCTTCAAACTATACTACAAAGCTATAGTAACCAAAACAGCATAGTACTGGCATAAAAGCAGACACATTGACCAATGGAACAGAATAAAGAACTGAGAAATCAACCCATGTACTTACAGCCACTGATCTTTGACAAAGACACCAAGAACATACGCTGGGAAAGGACAGCCTTTTCAATAAATTGTGCTGGGAAAACTAGATATCCATATGTAGAATAATGAAACTAGATCCATACCTCTCACCACATACCAAAATCAACTCAAAATGAATTAAATACTTAAGCATAAGTTCTGATACTATAAAACTCCTGAAGAAAACATAAAGAATGAATATTTTACCAGTCCAGTATTATGCTAATGAAACACTATGGAGCACAAGGAACAACTTTTCTGATTGGTCTAACAAAAATTTTTTGCCAACGGTTCATACTCATGGCAGGAAAGCTGGATGGGATGATGACTGCAAGATTTTGTTATTTCTTGACAACTGTTCTGCTTATCCTCCATCTGAAATTCTCATCAAAAGTAATGTTTATGCCATATGCATTCTCTCAAATGGAACTTTATTAATTCAGCCATACGACCAGGATATCCTTGACCAATGAAGAATAAATATAAAACCACTTACTTAAACACATGACAGCAGCAGTGAACAGAGACATGGGTGTGGAAGGTTTCCAAAAGCAGTTACACATGAAGGATGCCATATATGCTGTTGCCAGTGCTTGGAACACAGTGGCAGATGACACTAGCCTGGCACAACCTCTAGCCTGCAGCTACGCTCAGTGATGATGATGAGCAAGTTGGTAACTTTGGAGGATTCTGTATGTCAAGTAAGAAAAAAAAATCATGTCTGATTTCCTTACCTATACCAAAAATATATCTTCAGAGTCCATCAGTAAGCTGAAAGAAGTGGATATCTAAGAAGTTTTTAACATCACTAATGAGGCTTCAGCTGTTCATTCGTTGACCAATGTTGAAATAGCCAGAATGGCTCCAAATGAAAGTGAATGTATAATAGTGATAATAAAGATCATGTTAATAACACTGAAGATAAAGTGCTTATAGATGGCATGGTGCAAGTGTATGATGGGCTTATTGAAGGACTGCAGCGGTGGGCATTCATAACAACAAGAAATCACAGCCACTGATAAAATCAAAAACAGACTTCTATGACAAAAACCCTTGTTAATAAGCAGATGACTCTGTTGAAAACATTTTAAAAACCTCATTCAGCAGAATGCCTCCTCATCCCTAGATGACTCATTTCCTAGTCCCTGCTGCTTCTGCTGTTTATCTGATGTTTATTCTCACCTTATAAAAAAGATATATATATAGTGTACCGTAACCTTTTAATCAAAACACAGCATTGTAGATAGAGATTGAAAGGGCACCATTATTTGTTGTTGCTCTTGTTTAACAGCTGATGCAGGTATTCTGGTGATGCTACTGTACTGCTTAATTACCATGAACATATTATTTTTTCACTATATTAATGTCGTGTCATACTTTTTGCTGTTATGTATTTGTATGTGAATAAGTATAAGAATTTTTTTTTTATTGTTAGCATATGAGGGCACTTCAAAAAGTTCATGGAAAGATAGTATTATCTTTTAATTTTACTTTTCCACAAAATTTTTGAAGTACTCCCCTATGAATTTAGAGTCAGTAATAATGGTGATGCCAAAGAACCAGATTGTCCACATGGGTGGCTGAGATAGAGATACCTTTGTTTCTGATGGTTTAATGTACAGAAACTTTGTTTCATGCACAAAATTTTAGAAATATTGTATAATATTACCTCAGGCTATATGTATAGGGTATATATTAAAAATGAATTTTGTGTTTAGAGTTGGGTCCCATCCCCAAGATATATCATTATGTTTATGCAAATATCACCAAAGCTGAAAAAGTCAAAAATCTGAAACACTGTGGCCCCAAGTATTTCTGACAAGAGATACTCAACTTGTAGTACAAACAAGTGTAAAGAAAATATAACGTAGAGAAAAGGGGGGGGGGAGAAAAAGAAGATAAGAGAGGAAAATATCATAATTCTTATTACAGAATTTGGAATTTTTTTACCCTTCATTTAACATATCTGAATCGTACTAACCCCTAAGACCCAGTGAAAATAAAGCTCCCTTCAAAAGTTTTTCTGGATTTCTACTCAGAAAAGTTACCCTTCTCCTAACTCCCATATAATTTCAAGGTTTTCTTCCTCAAACACTCTATCTTTATCTCCATTTCTATATACTCATATTTATATATGCATACAAGTATATATACATATTTTTTTACTTATCTAATAACAGTCTATTATCTTGTAAAATGAAATTATGAACTCGTTGAAAGTAGATTTCTTATACAATACATTCTTTTGTTCCCAGTAGTACCTAGTACAAAGCACTATGGTATAAATCACTAAATAAGTGTTTGGTAAATGTATTAATGAAGTACAATTTTCTCTATTGGTGAACTTTTAAACATGCAATGATATCCAAAACCAAGAGTTTCAATTCCAGCACTATTAACATTTGGGTTGTCTTAAAGATCTCATTGCACATGTGAACATTGTTATGGGCTGCCCTGTGCACTGTAGAACGTTTAGCAGCATCTCTGGTCTCTATCCAGCTCTCTCCTTGCAGTTGTAACAACCATAAAAGCCTTAAGACATTGTGAAATGTCCCCTGGGGCACTAATGGTGGTGAAGAGAATAGTTGAGAACCACTGATTTAAGAGATGAAGCTACAATTGTGTAATTACTTTTAATTTAGATAGGCAATAATTACTTGTTGACCCCTTGTATCATGCAGGTGACACTGCCTTAGATATAAAATGTAAACAATGTGGGGGTCGGTAAAATGTCAATGTATATTTACCTGAAAAAATGAGAAAATATGAAGGAGTCAAAAGCTTAGACTCTGTAAACATTGCCACTGCACATTCTTTTCATAGTAAATCATGTAGATAGTTATATAAACTGACACAACAATATTTTCAGGGTCAAATGAACAGCTTTGTGACTGAATTTATTTAAATGATACAGAAAGCAAAATTTACCCACGACCTTCAAGAACCATCAGCCAGTATAGAAGTATGTAAGCATAAGTATTCAGCATTAATGCATAGTGTTTTGAATGTGCATTTTATTTTCACATTTATATAGATATAGCATTTTGTCTCATTTACCTTGCTATAAAATTTGTTGGTTTCTGCTATTAGTAATCTAGATGATTTATTCTGTTTTATCAAATACTTATTAAGCACCAACTTTTTGTGTTGCTTTTTTCCCCAAAATTTCAGTTAGCAGCATACAATTGAATAGACATGATAATAGCCCTCAAAGAATTTATATTTAGTGGGAATAAGCTATGCTATAAAATAAAATAACAATATAACGTACTTAGTTCTGTGATACATATAAAAGCATTGTAGAAAGCATAGAAAAAACTGTCTTAGCTCATACTTGAAGGCAGTGCGAGAGGCACCTAATGATTTTTAAGCAAAAGAACAATATTGTTATGAGTATAAACTGTAAAGCCTCAAGATGGGAGGCAAGGAAACCACTTTAAAGACTTTATAATAATCTAGATAAGTTACATTAAGGGCTGAAATAATTCAGTGGTAGAAAGCTGGGAAAAAAAAGGACAAACTTGAGAATTACTTGGAGACAAATATTATTGAAAATTTATGACATGATGTGTTTAGGAACAGAAAAGATTTAGAATTTAGATTTTGAGATTCTGGCTTTAGGTGGCTAGGTAGTTAGATGTACCGTTATTGAGATAAGAATAGCAAAAGAGAAAAAGCTTTAGAGAAAAAGATGATGGGTTTCCTGAATTTGTATTGGAAACAGTGCACGTAGCTAAGGAAATTTTTGGTCTGAGTTTAGAAGAAATAAAGACAAATATTAAGTGTGATTCCAGGTTGGTTTTTGTTTTGTTTTTATCAAATACAGGCATACCTTGGGGTTATTGTGGGTTTTGTTCCATACCACTGTGATAAAGTGAATATTGCAATAAATAAATAAAGCAAGCCACACAAATGCTTTTTGTTTCCTAGTGCATATAAAAGTTATGTTTCTATTACAATCTATTAAGTAAGCAATAGTATCATGGCTATAAAGCAATGTACATACCTTAATTTAAAAATACTATTTGACTAGCAAAAAAAAAAAATACTTTATCACTAAAAAAATTGCTAGTGGTCATCTGAGTCTTCTGTGAAAAATGGCACTGATAGACTTGCCAGGGTTGCCACAAACCTTCAATTTGTAAAACATGCAATATACAAAGTGCAATAAAGCAGAGCACAATAAAACAAGGTGTGTCTGTAGTTATAGTAGAAGGTGTGGAGGAGGGAGACGTTTGAGAGTTATGGTGAGAAAGTGATTCAGGGGATGAATCTAGGGTCTTAGGCCGCCTAGAAAAATGAAATAAGAAAGCCCCTCTTAGACCATGAGAAGATATGGGGGTCAATATAATAGTTTACAGAATATTATAGATTTGGTGTACTATATATGAAAAGTCCAGAAAGGAAAGCAGTTTGTTTTCAAATGAGAAGCTGAAATTTAAAATTTCTGATTTGTAACAGTATGGTAAGGTTTTGGTCATCGCCATGGGTGTGGGTAACACACGTAGTTGAGGTAGTTAGCTATTGCTAGAAAACGAGGTTTGCATAAAACATCCACATGAGGCTTGAAGTAACCTAGAGCTATGGCAGGATTTGGAGTAGAGAAGGAATATTTAATGCCAACCTTTTTAATGCCTGACAAGATACTCAGGATTGAAGAAAAGTCGTGTGGGAAGGACTTTGAAAGAAAACAATGTTTGCATTGTGTGTGATGATTTAGAATTTGTACTCAGCATTGGGGAGCTCATCAAGAAGTGCTTGAAGGAAGAAACATCCTCCATTTGAAAAAATGACAAACTTTTCAAGGGCTAAAAAAAATTGACAAAAAGAATAAAAGCTGAAGCAATACTTGTTCACTGATACAGACTAACACTGATTTTACTATTTCACATTCACTTTTATGCTTTTGGGGAACTTCTATATAAAGAGCGTATGTCAAAAAGTTCTTTAAAATAGGCCAAGGTATGAAAAACACCATAAGATTATACTTTTTATGATTTAAAAAGAAAACTTATCATAAATAATAGAGAAGAGTGCCAAAGTTTTATGGTGCAGTTTTTTTCTAAAGCACTCAAGATTTTTAAGGTCTATATAAAGATCACCAAAACTCCATTCAAGCATGTTTCTCTGTATAATAATGCTGAGATATTTCTCTAGTAATAACTTGCTTTAAGATTCTTAGGATCAATACATAGTTGAAATATTGGGAATATTTCAAGGCATGCCTTGACTAGAGGAAGCATTAAAAAAATTAATCGAATGTATATAAGGAAAGCAACTGAGAACAGATTATAGCCAATTTAAAAATAAGTAAGGTATTGAACTCATATCTATAAAGTCTATTAATAACAAATTTTGGGGGGTTGATAAAGCTAATTGAGTTACTGTAGCTGAGAAAGCACAATTTGGTGGGACAGAAGAGCCCATTTTCCATTCATCTTGTGTACAGTGTATGATCCTGGCATATTTTCTAAAATCCAGAAATGATGCTCAAAACCCAGTTGCTACAAATTTCTGTGTACTTCTTTTATCCTTCCCACAAGCCCATGAAATAGAGCCAATAACAATCCCACTGCACAGCTTGAGAGACCAAAGTCAGAGGATTTCATGATTTTTCCAAGGTTACACAATTAGAAGCACTAAGATTGAATGCAGTTTTCCTTCTTTCCATTACAGCTCCAAACAACAAACGACTTGCTTTATGCTTAGAGCTGAGTAATTCTTTGCAGTTTTAATTTTGACAATTCAGTTTTTTATTCTTCTTAAATTCACATTAACACTGTGAAATGACAAGTAATTTTAGTGATGCTCACCACTACACTAACAAGAGGAAGAAGATGATATAGATTAAGAAAATGAAAAAAATTGATTTCACTATAAAAATATCTCATTTCTGAGTAGTTTTTAGATGCTTTATCCACAAAAAGTGAATGTAATTTCATTGGAGAGTTCAGATCAGGCTTTTATAATTTTCTAAGTGCTCGGTCATGAGAAAAATAGTCTACTGTGAAAATACCTAGAAGCCCTTTTTCTCGTATTAGTAATTTTTTCCTTCAACAAATATTTATTGAGCACCTACTATGTGTTAGACAGTAAATAAAATATTGAAGAAAACAGGCAAATTTCCCTTACATTTATTTTTACCAGGGTAGATATAAACAATAAACAGTATCATGAGTAAAATATGCATTATACCTAAGCTAGTGAAACTTGTAATACAGTAAAATAAAGGAAAGAAAATAAGCAGTTTTGAAAGTGGATGTTGCAATTTTAAATAAGGAAAAACCTTAATGGGAATGTGGCATTTATGTGAAGACCTAAAAGAGTAAAGGTAATGAGTCATACTGCACATGAGTAAAGAAGATTCTAGGCAGAGCAAAAGCAAACACAAAGGTCCTGAGGACGGGGTGTGCTTGATATGTTGCAGAAGAGAGGAGGAAAGGGGAGTGAAATGGAATAAAACAAGAAGAGAATAATAGGAGATGAGATGTAGAGTTAGGTGTAAGAGGCAGCAGCCCATATCATCTGGAGCCTTGTAGCCCATTTAAATGTGGCTTTTATTCTCAATGACATAAGAAGCCATCTAATCGTTTGAGCTGAAGTAACATCACCTGAAACATTGTAACAGGCTTACTTTGCTCAGAGCAGACTAAAGGGGGTAAAGGCAGAAGCAGGGAAATAGTTAAAGACTGCAGCGATAATCACAACAGTGCTGGAGTTTCAGATGAGAGTAGTGGACGTGAAGAGAGTGCCTAGATGCCTCATAAATTTTGAAGGTAGAGCTGTCAGGAGCAGACAAGTGATTACATGTAGGTTCTGAGAGAAGGATGGAAAACAAAAATGACTCCAAGTTATCTGGCCTAAAGTTTTGAAAGGATGAAGCTACCATTAAATGAGGCGGTTAAAGACATAGAACTATCATTTAGGTTCTGAGTGCTTCTTGCCAAAAGTCATTTTTTAGGATAACCTGCCTTTTTGTGTTTTGATATTTGTTGTTCTTCTTGGTTGAACTCCAAGTTATTTCAAGCCATCTCATACATTATGTCACATAAATAATAAATATCCCTATTCTCTTCACATTTCTTCAGTATGATCACATAATAAATGAATAATGACTTTAAGTCTTGCTTGCTTTTCCAGTTTGAAAAGGCTCTGATAATTATAGGCTCACCAGAATCAGCCTTCCTTCACCACAACTACCTTTCCCCTTCATTTTATCCCCTGATTTTGCAATTTTTAGAGACTAGTGAAATGTGAACTTGCCAATTTTGTTTTCCAAACATTCTAAGAGATAAGATGCATAGAGAGACACAAATAGTTCTTTAATAAGTTACAAACAGTATATTTTACTTTTTTCTTTGCATTTAATAAAAAAATGGTGAGTTTGAAAAATAATAGAAATTTTTAAGTGGCTCTAGTCATGAACTAGAGGGAGACAAATGATGAAGAGGAAGGACCAAAGACACTGAAGTTAAATTAGTTCTTATCCAATTATTGAATAGCTGAGTCTTTTGGTAGAGTCAGAAAATCTAGTTGACCTTCAGCTTTTAAAACAATTACCATGTATTTGTTTTGCTTTTTAAAAGAATGAATAAGATAATGTATGCAAAATATTTGAAGAAACTTGAAAAATATTAAGTGCTAAACTAATGTTAGCATATAATTTCCACTCCAACAAACACAGACCCAACGAGTGGGAAAAGATTTAGATGGCTGAAAAACAGATAGGTGGTATATCTCATAGACTCAATATGAACCAGTTATACTTTATTCTTCTTCTTTATGCTTTTTTATTTACCCTTCATAGAAGTTATTCACTTTTCTCTTACAAAACATTTCACTAATATAATTTCTATATCTCTACAGTCAGAGCTCCTATGTTTATAATTTTTAGCAAAATTATTTGACCATGAACAATCATAAAAATGAAGCAAATGTCAGAAAATGTCTACTACCAGTTGCTCTTATTATACTGAACAACCATGGCTATCTAATTTAATTTCACATTCTATCTTTGATTTTTTTAACTTCAAAAATTTTCCAGATTATTATGAAAAAAAAACAACAACAACAAGGTAAAGAGTTCAGACAAGAAGAAGAAACTAAAAATGCTTGTACATACATCTTTGTCCATCAATATACTTATGTATTTAATGGTTGAAATTAGAACAAAATAGTGTTGTAGTAGATTGCAATAGAAAGTAGAACAAGATGTTGTTATAGTTAAACATAAATCACTCAGACTGAATAATTAAGTATACTTTTGCAATTTTACTAAGTCAGAGCAAAAATTACGAATAAAAAAGAAAACAAATGTGATTTTTGTATTTCAATGGCAGATGCAATATTATAGTTTTCAGGCAAACAGAGGAATTGCATTTCTTAATTCAATATTCAGTTATAGGTATATGCTAGAGGATCGTTTCTGAAAATTATGAAAATTATATATCATATTTCAGATTGACCTACTATTATTTTCTACAGAATATAATGCTAACTGCTAAGTATCTTACCTCTCAATAGCAATGCTACCTAAAGTTCTTTAAAGTAGCTTTGATAAAATTAGTCTGAAAGATCTACAATATTTTTCAATGATAATATTAATTTTTAAGCTGTTCCCAAAACTTACAAATTTCACAATGTACACCCCCTGAATCAAATTTAAATCAGGGATATTCAGATTAATAATTACAACTCTACAACTTAAATGCCATCTCTATGTCAGCTTGGAAAATTTGACCAAAATTTGACCTATCTCTGGCATCTATTGTTATGTCAAAATCTGATAACCATAGATATAATATTCAAGAAAAAGCAGTCACCATCATTTTATTTCATTTGTTCTCATTTTTTCACAGAAAAATTAATTTTAAAGGACACCAAGGTATCTTTTCTCCAAAACTATATTTCTCACAACCATCACAGACCCTTCACAAACTAGCTAAATTCATGTTCTAGATTGAGCAATTATTTGTTATTAAAATACAAAATATATCTTGTTGAAGTAATATATTGTTTGTTATCAGTTTATATATTTGGACAACTTAGTTGACTTTTTAAATTTTTAACCGGGCACCTCATTCAAAATAAATTATTTTTAATATAAAATGTGATACGGATTATATGGAGACCTGAAAAAAAAAATACAGAAGGATTCTTAAGAGGAAAATAAGCAAACATGAAAGGTAAACTCTTATACGTTAAAATTTTATCTACATGTTGTTGTATCTTTTTTTTGTTCTGTATCACCAGAAGGGACTGCAATCACACACTTTCTTTACTATTTTTTTTTCCTTAGGCTAGTACACATAGCAATGTCTGAGACAAAGTCATTTTGTAGGAGCAGGAATGAGGGACTGGTGGAGTGATACAGTGAAGGAGGGTAATCTAATGCATTGGTGCATAATTGACTTAGTCATCACTGTATATGATTGATTCTCAATATTGCTAGGACCTGTTGAGGAGCCTTAGAGAAAGTATCTCAGAACCATGCCTCCCAGGGATAAAAAAGGGAACCAAATATCTGTCACCCATTCTCCTTATAGATAAAGGATTATTCCATGGTACATTAACTTTTTAGTACAGATGTTCCTTGACTTACAATGAGGTTACATCCCAACAAACCCATCATAAGTTAAATATCATAGTACTTTGGAATTATTTTCTCAGCCACAAGGAAGACTTATTCAATTAAAACTTAGTAAATAAAATTTCTCTAAAAATAATATTAACTAAGCTATACAAATTGGTTTATTATATATAAATACTTTAAGTAGAGTCTCGAAGCAAAGAACAGAAGTTTGACAATTATGTAAGGGAAATTCATGATTTTTAATGCTTTTGCATCACTGGTTTGAAAATGTGAGTGCTTTTCTTGTTCTTTTTCCCTTTCAGAGTAAAACTACATAAATTAAAGCGATTCATGTTTATACTCTTGATTTTATGGCACTTTGTGGGCTAAAACAACACCAAACTAATTAACTGATTTTTGCTATCCCATAGGCTTATCATTCACTTTTATTTAGGTGTCTGTTGGCTCCTATCCCCCCTCCTATCCACAGGGTGGATTTATTTCATTTGTTAGAAATGGATGTTATTCACTCTTTCATGACATACCTGGGGCTGAAATTTGGGATAAGGTTTGTCAACTGAATAATTATCACAGTAAAATTGTTCTCCAATACACTTTCTTAGAAGTATTATAATTTATTTCCTATACTAAATAACATGAAAGCAGATTTTTAAATAGAAATTTACTTTTAAGGATAATCAAAGTTATGTGATGAAATGTCTACTATATGGCATGGTCTTAACTAGATTCTGGGATAAAAACAATAAATACAACTTGGTCCTTTGTCCTCATTCTCTAGTAGAGAATTTCAGTTCACTTTATAAAACTCAATGTTACCTTTGCATCAGATTTTCTTGACATTACAGAAATACCGTTTTCTTTTGTTTTCTCTAACACACATTGAATTTAAGACTAGTAAGGTAAATTTATTAATTTTTAATAGCTACCTTTTCTCCTAGACACATCCAGCCAAAATAGGCATTATTTTACCCATCCTGTAGCCATATTCAAACAAATACCAAGTCCTGTCATTAGTCTATACCTGTGCCTTGGAGCAAATTGCTTTTATTTTATCATTCCTCCTATTATGGTAGTCTAGGCACTCATATTCTATAACTATACTATCACATTGCCCTCTTTCCTGTTTCCATCCTCTTACAAGTATATCCCTCCCTAATGCATACGATGGCCTATAATTGGGGTCATCATACATCCCAGTTTTTCTGGAACACACCCAGTTCTTCCTATTGTTCTTACTGAGAGTAGACCCTTTCCCTCTAAAAATAATCCAATTAGGAGATAAGTTTCATGATCATCCTTCTTATTATGATACAATGAATATTTTCAACTTGGTTACCCCACCCTTTTGAAAGTCTTTGAGTGACTAAGGCAAAAATAATTATTCAAGATTCAAAACCTTCTGTAATTTTACCATGATATACCTTCTTAATCTTATTTTACAGATGTTCTCATTATTCAATGTACGTAACACGTTCTCTATCTTCAACGTTTCTATGTTCAACTCAAATTCCTTGATTTCAAGCTGTCTTTCCTGATCACTTCCAATTTCCTTTGGAACACAATGAATACTCCTTTGTTACTTATATACTGATTTGTAACAATCATGATTTTTTCTATTAGTAATGTTAGCTCTAATAACAGCATTTGGTTACCTCACAGTAGTGTTCAATAGCATAAATTCTGGTATCATAATGGCCTAGGCTTGAATATTAGTTATTCAAATACATTCGACCAAATAAGTTTTTTATTTCTCTTTATTATACAACATTTTCCAAGGCACTGAAAGATTGCTGTTTAAATAAAATAAGTGTTAAGTAACAGAAATACTAGGAACCAAATAACATCAGATAATACTTCAAAAATAGTACCCTTCCCACTACCACTTTTCTCCTACCAATAAATCTTTACATACCTGAAGATAAATATTACTTTTCCAAAAGTTGGTACTCAGATATATATTATAAACTGGATTTTGAATGATTGAATATAACACATTCACAGAATGTGGGGGTGAGATAGGTTGGAGTAGTATTTTCCCCAGACCCCCAACATTTTGGTTGTTAGGCTAGATCTGGGAAAATTTTTTATCTCACTTCAGGGCAATTTACCCAAGGAGGATCTTTTTCATCCCAGCACTGAGTGTTTCCTCCACAAAAGCTGTGAACTTATTTTTTCATATTCTCTGAACCTACACTTACTGAGTTCAGTCACACCAGAGTTCCTCTCTCTGGTCCTTACCTGCAGGCAACTTGCCATTCAATGTTTAAGAGAAGCATGCACACAAACAGATTGTATTCAGTGTGATAGGACTATTATAAAGTAATGCACAAATGAAATGGAGAACAGGTGTTGGGACTTGGGCATCTTTCTCTCAAACCTAGGATAATAACTATTACATTTTATGCATACGTGTTTGATGAGCAAATTAACTGACTGAATTAAAATTAACTATGTAAATAATTTAAATAATGTATTTCTTACTTTATGCTAATTCTTTCTGCTGTAATATCTCAGCGATTTTAATAATGACAAAATATGGGATTTTGTAACACTCCATAGCATCTAAAGCAGGATTACTACTTATATTCCAGGTTGTGATCAGATTCATCACAGTGTTTTAAATATTTTTACCATGCTAATTAAGCTAATAAACAACAGTCTAAACAGCATCAACATAATGCATACAGATAAAATAATCTTTATATAAAAGCACAAAATAAATGCCAAAAATATTTGATGAGTGAATTATTCAAGATTACTGCACTGTATATATAATAACTGTACAAAATGAGCCAAACCTGCTTATCTCCTCACTTCTCACCGCAAAAAAGTTACATATTATTCTGTTTTCTCAGAGGCACCAATATACACAGTAACTAGAACATAAAGCATCTTAGAATGTCTTTGTTCTAGGTAAAATATTTTGTATTTCTTAATCATTTCTAAACAAAAATTCCTGGGGAATAGTTTGAAAGAAATAAAGTTTCCTTAAAAGAAATTAAATATGTGGCTACATAATTTAAGAAAGTAAAAGAGAAAGTGGCAAGTTTTTTAATTCATGAGTCTGCCAAGAGTTCTCCTTGTTACATTTTAGCTGTTTAGTTCTTTTTATATCACTTTATATTTGTACAAAGTAACATCTGTACATTTAGGAAACATCATTCAAAAATGGCAAAAGGAAAAAAAAATGCAATTTAAAAGTATCCCAAAAGGAAATGTTTGAAATATTATCTTTGATCACTTCCTGTGACCAATTTCTTAAAAACTGACTTGTTTCTTTGAAGTCCTTTGATTCAGGTTTCTAATGAAACACTACTTGCAGGTAAAGCTAGTCAGAGAAAAATACAAAGTGTATAGAAATGCATTAATACAAATTTAGGAAAAATACACTCATGCACATATACACTAGTCCTGTCATATTTATTTAGGGTAAGGCTTGCTAGTTACTATCAGTCCTGGCAGATGTATATTAATGGTATTTGGGAAGCCTTTTTTTAAAGAAAGAAAGGAATAGAGAGGGAGTCAAGTCCAAGTCACGTCAGATTAAGAGATGAAGTTCCTCAGAAAGCTCTTCATTCTCCTGTGTGTGTTTGGAAGTCAATCATACATGAAGTTTGAAAATTCAATTCAAATCAGTATAGGCCACTAAACAGCATCCAGTCAGGAAAGTAAATATCTAGGTAAGCGTGATTGTCAGTGTTCAGGGCAGTTAAGAGTCATCTGTGAGGCAGGCCAGGCAAAAGCAGGTCAAGCACAGATGTGATCAGGATTCCAAAAACAGATGCTGCAGCAGGAGAGAACAGGCACCAAGGTTACCATGCCAGTGAACAATGCGACTGCAAGGTGTGAAGGAGTGCAAGAAACATAGTAAAAGGTGAGCATGTTACTATCAGGAAGGCATGATTCAATGAGACAGTTTTCTGCTTTCTGCCCTGGTTTATAATCCTAAAAGCTGTTATTGTATAACCATCAGCAGTATATAACCAGATGAAAAGGACCAGGTAAAATATGAGAGGTGTATTTAAGCTTCCTGTCTCAGCTGATTTATTTATTTGTTACACACATATTCATTGAACAAGGTTTACATCTCTTCTCTTTAATACTGAGGTGGTTAATATAACCAAAAAGGAATTTTGGCTATCTGTAATATTTTAATTATTACTTAATTAAAAATTTAAACAATAATTACATTTTTATGTTCAGATATTTAAGAGCTATATTTCATTGCTCAGTGAGGCAGAGAATATGTTAGCTCTCTGCCAAAATTTGTATAATCCTCTTCCCTCATCATTGCCTTAGATGATGGTGAGGCAAATATACAGAAATAGTCTGGGTCCCTGACTCACCAGAAGGAAAGCCACCAACCAACCACTACCATCTATTTGGGACCATTATGTGAGTGAGCAATAAAATCCCACTGTTTCCGGAGCATTCTACAATTTGGGGTCTATATTGTTGCAGCTGCTACTTACCTTAATACAATCAGTATAATATGTTCATACAAAAAAATGGAGTTCCAATTAACCCAAAAGTTAGTAGTACATTGCGAGATGCAAGCCTGGCTTGGCATCAGATAAGCAGGATAGTATTTAATTTACATGCTGACAACACATGATACTCAGGTAGACACTTAGTATGAGACCGCTCTAACCAATTGTAATTTCAGCGTCCATATGGGATGTATACCTAGTAAGTCAGGGCAGTTCACAGTCTGAGTGCATGTAGAAAATGAGTTTCTTTTATAAACCAAACTCATTTCCATTACACAGTACAAAAGATTCTCAAAACTAAATGAGGGAAGCTGCTGATCTATTCAAGGACAGGACAGAAATTGGGGCTATGTAATTTCTTCAAGACAGCAAGCTGTAACAGATTTAAACTCACAAATCTAGAAAAGGCTAAAGGAAAAGAATATCTAAACATTCTTGTAAAATAATAAAATTAATTTGATGACAGGACTTAGAAAAAGGATCTTTATTATTTATTAGGAAGTCTCTATGAACTTTGTCAAGAGAGTACATTTAATGTTGTTATTCTTTGTCCCATTTATAGAAATTATAGTTTTGTCTTTGGTCAACAGCAAAGGCTGACTACATCAAGTAAAAATTCAAAGAGACAAAGTACCCCTCATCTTTATTTATTCCTTCAAAAAAGTGCCAAGAAATGCAGTAAAGAGAAACTTATGAGAAAGTGCATCTTTTTCCTGTACTGAAAGAAAAAATTCAATTGAAGTATAACTCTTCAGAGGATGAAAAATAATGGATTCCATTCATACAGAGTGATTATTTTTTCTCAGAGTTTCCTACAAGGAAAGTAATAAAAAATGTGAAGAGGCTTTCATGTGATCGTATAAAATAGTAGAAAAAAAATCATTCTTGAACCACTAAGCAGTGATATGCAGGAGAGAGTAATTTACTCTGTGAGCTTCTGACTGTAGGCCAGAAGGTACACTTGTAATAGCTGCTTAATCTTAACCTCAGAATTTTACAGCTCATGAACTTTTGTATTGACATTAATGAACAGCCTAGGCAAGGTAAAATACTGATCAACAGAGACATCTTGGTTTCTTTAGAAAATTAATAAGGAGAGCTCTCTGGATGAGAATTTACTGCAAGTGCCTTGAGAATTAGCTGCTGTAATGCTGGATCTTGGTTGAAGGAAAAAAAAAAAAAACATTTTGTAGGTGATGGTGTGGGAAATTACCACACTATATCAAGTCATCTCTAAATTTTATTATTTCTGTTTTTTACCTGTTGTTACTTAAGCGAGTGCTGAATAAGATAGTAGATTGGCAATTAGAAATCAGAAACCTTGGGAAAGAATCCAGTTCATTAGCAAAGTAATTAACTGTTTCTTAACACACACAGTACTGCAAGGAAGTGTAATTAATGATACTAAACTTGTTGATAATAAGAAACAAAACTTTCTGAGAATAGTACATACATATTCTAGTCTATCTTTTCTATCTATTCCAATCTTCTTCCTTTTCATAGGAAGGCACTATCTACAATGTGTGGAATAGTAACTACACTGTCCCTAACCCTAACTGTCTATATGTCTGATAAAGACAGAACACAGAACATTGAATTAGCAGTTTGTTTCTTAATGACTTCAGCACCAAATAAACACACCTTTTTGGCACAGTCAATGGGTAGCAGACACTGAGCAGCTTTGGCACTTCCTGGGCCATATATCTTTCTAGACAGTGTGCCTGCCAATGCAATTATATTTTATCAGGAATGCAAAAGAAACAGAATTCTTGACTGCAGCTATAATGGAGCAGCAACACTAAATGATCCATGTTACACAACTATGCATTTAAACAGAATTCTTCCCTCCAGCCTTAAGTGTACAGCAACACTAAATGATCCATATTACCCAGCTATACTTGCTGTGGTCAGAAATGGACAAAAAGGTCATGTCCTGTCATTTTGCCTGCCAGAATCCTGTTGCATGAATCTTATTTCAGAATAGGCATGTTAAATTGTGACCTTCAGAGGCTGAGGAAGAAAGTATAAAAAGGCCCGAAAATTTGTATAGGAACAAAAATGGAGCATGAGTCATTGTTTTGGCCATTCTATATTATAAAATTCCATTTGGATTTCAGGAATGAAAGTTAATGGTCGTGTTTGGTAGAAAAAAATATCATTGCCATGCTCTTGTTCTTTATAGGAGATCAGAAATGAAGCCAATCTGTTATCAGTCTTTGATAACTTTGGAATATAATTTCAATATAAATGTCTTGAGAAATTTAAATAAATCATCCCAGTCTATACACCACCTCCCAGGGGATAACAGACCTTCATAATTGCAGACCTCAGAATCTAGTAATGTGTATTGTTTAATCAAGGCAGGGATCAGGTTACCTGTTTGCTAGACACTATTTGGGCCCTTGATATTTGGAAAACAACCATTCTATGTCAGCTTTGTTTAAAGAGTTGAAAAAAGATTGACCTGTT
Source organism: Galeopterus variegatus (assembly GCF_000696425.1). Taxonomy (NCBI): domain Eukaryota; kingdom Metazoa; phylum Chordata; class Mammalia; order Dermoptera; family Cynocephalidae; genus Galeopterus; species Galeopterus variegatus. The sequence goes on along the minus strand of NW_007734577.1, from coordinate 28,880 downwards.
AGGCTACCGATTAGGTATATTTCTCCAACCTTTGGATAAATTTGGCTCATTCCTTAATGATTCTTACCAGAACAAGAAGCTTCGTTGGGACTATCAGTGATGCTTGCTTTATTTAAGGCTTGGCTTTCTGCAGAATTGGTCATACACAAACCCTGTCTGTTTATCTTGTCTAGAAAACATTTCTCCACATGACCTCTGTGTGCAATAAGCACAGCTGTAGTAGTTGAATATAAATTTGCCCATATCCAGTCCTAATCTGGCTGTAATTTGTCTTCTAAACTGGCTGATCATTAGATGTTGTTCTCCACATCTCCACTTTACTGAGCCACTCAATTACAAATAAATGGAGAGTTTATACACACATGCACACACACAATCATCAAAAATGTGTGTGTTAGTCCATTTTGTGTTGCTATAACAGAATACCTGAGGCTGGATAATTTAAAAAAAGAACAGACGTTTATTTGGCTTACGATTCTGGGACAGCTGCATCTGGAGAGAGTGAGAGAGTAAGAGAGGATAGTCAGGCTCCTTTTAAATAACCGGCTCTCGCGGTCTCACTAACAGAGTGAGAACTCATTCACTACCCCCACCCAGAGCGAGCATTAATCCATTCATGAGGGATCAGCCCCTATGACCCAAACCATTCCCAACATGGCTAAGTTGGGTATCAAATTTTGCCATAAGTTCTGAGAGAACAGCTTATCCGAACACTATCAATGTGGAATATACACTTTTATCACTTTAATGGACATGAGACACGACTTCCCATATGTATTATAAAAGTTTGTTGATCTCTGGCAAGTTTAAGGGTTAGATATAAATTTACTTTTAGGAAAAATAAAAACAAAAACAAAAAATATACTTCACTAGATAGATCTAGATTTTTTTTTCCCTTCCCCAGAGGGTTGGAAGTGCATATATAAGCTTTTAAGAATGGAATTCTCAGGGCAAAACCTTTTGTGTCTGCTGTCCTTTTAATGGACTTTGCAATAAATGCCCAGTAAAACCAGTAAATCTGGTTTCAATTAAGCCAGATTTAATTTAATTTTAGCTCCATTGAAGGAGTTTGATTCTGTGCTCTGGAGCTTTTGGGTTGTCCTTTGAAGACCTCTGTTATTACAGGGCAAAACCACTGTGCAATTTTTCAACCTTTCACTCCCAATTTGTGCCAATATTTGCAAGGCTACACAGTTGACTCACTCTGCAGCTTCAATCTTTCTGTCCTACACAGCACATTTTTGGAATCCAAATTCCATGAAACCTATCATACAGAGAGTTTCAATATCTTGTGAGTGTAACCTAACAGAAAAATAAAAAACTAGTATTTCTGAGCTCTGAAGTGAGCACTAGGATACTTGGGAGGATTTAGCTTAGCATTGGTGAGATGTCGAAAACTCAAAGTCAGTATGGGACAAATCTTCACCAGAGAATGTGTAAGGCTTTTACCCCTTTCGCCTTTCATTCTCCTTACATGACAGCCTCTCTCTTATCCTCAATATAAAAAAGGGCTTGACAGAATCAACAAACATGAAGAACACAGTGAGAAGAATTAAGCAGCTCTCAAGACCTCGGGTCTGTGGTACTAAGCCACGCTTATCTCCTACTAAGTTTCTAAGAGTTCCAAAGGCTTGGCATCTCTCTAATGATCATGTTTCCCCTTCCATATTCACACTTCAGTGTAGAACTAATAAAGATATATTGGTTCAATAAAAGGTTTTTTAAATCTGAACTTCTTTGTTCAAACTCCTACAGACCTTACACAATGTTTAAGAAGAATTTTAATTTTCTAAATTAATGAGATCAAGCCATTTGGCAAAAGGAAAGACACTATGAAGACTCATGATCTAAACGCTTTCTCAGTCCTCCCTCTTCTGTTTACATAACAAAATCCCATGGTGAGCTGTGCAAAAATATAAATTCCTGCATCTCACATCCAGATAAACTAATTAGCAAATGAAAAAACACATAAACTTATAGCATTATATATAATTTTAATGTATGAAAACATATCACTTATCTATTTAAAAATATCTTTTGAAAAAGGATTTTAAGTATTTCTTAGCTCAAATTATTCTACGATTATTTCCTATCAATAACAGCAGAAAGCCAAATAAAATTTAAGGCCACTACTAATCATACATGACCATTTTTTAATAAAATGAGAAAATTGGTATGCACCTTTTAAAATACTTTTTTGGTTTTTATTTTTTTGCTTCATGTCCAATATATTCCATTTAGTTTGCTCCAAAATTTGTACTTAAAAATAAGTGGATTTTATATAATGTTTTTAAATTAATAAATTATTTATTAATATCATTAATTATAAAACAAAACAAAAACTCAGTCTTCGACCTAGATACTGATGGAGTAGAATAGTTTTCTCTTTTATAATGGGAAGTACATATTTTCTAAGTCATGTGCGGCACAGAAATACAGGGCAGATCTCTACTCAAAGAACAGACACAATTGTCTCAGACATTCATATATCAAATCTCTTGAATTATAATTTTTTATTTTATTATTGTGTCTTCTCGTAAATATACTAATTTTAATATTATCAAATTCTTAAATTATAAAGAACTTATCTTACATTAAGATTTGAATTTACTTGCAATTAGTAATGGGTATTATGAATTAGAAAAGCAATTTTATTTCATCTCTTATGGAGATAATTGTTACAGAATGTGGCCCATTTTTTCCCAGTGTATAGAATATTATGGCTGTCATTTGTTCATTTTCCATGTATATATATACACTCATTTTTGTCTCTTTCTCCTGGTCCATTTGTCAATTTATGTATCCTAGCACAAACAACTCTGTATGAATTACCATTAAAATATTGACCCTTCCTATCAATGCACATGTTATCTTCAATGTTTTCCATGAAGTATTACAATTTTTCTCTATAAAAGTTTTTCTTAAAAATATAACAGTAGCAATGACAGTGTAAGGCATTTAAGAGTAACTATAATTCTTAATGCCTATGTATGGAAATACTACTTATTTCACTTAACTAGACAATTAGCTATTTTCTAAAAGCCGTTTTTTTTCCCCTCTGAAGAATGTTTCTATGTAGACTTCCATATTACTTCTAAATAATAAAAGTTGTTTTTTTTTTAAGTTTTATATCCTTACGACTTTTGCTTGTTTTACTGCACTGATTAAGACCCTTAGTACAGTGCCGATTACAAGGATGATAGTTGTCATGTTCGTATAATTCGAAATTTTACAAAAATAGCATATCAATAATGTTGAATGATGTTTTTACTTTTATGTTTTTCCATTAAAGATATCCCCCTTTATATTTCCTACTTTTTGTAAAAATAAATGTGATGGATTTTTTTTTTTCAGTTTTTTTCTTTTTTTGGTATCTATTGAAATTACACTTTTTTTTCTTTTAATCTGATACTGTAGTAAATTGATTTTTTATGAGTGCCTCCCTGTATTCCTAGAGTAAAGCTTATTCAGACATGATATAGGAGGGTATAAACTTCAAAAAGTTTTTGAATAAATAGAACTGAAAGATAATATGAATATTTTCATGAACTTTTTGAAATACCCTTGTACCTTTTTTATATGATGCTCAATTGCACATTATAATTTAGGGTTTGAACTGTAATTTTCTTTTTTAGATATTTTTATATTTAATGTTTGAATAGCCTTATACAACTATTTAAAGGAAAGTGTTAGTTTTTTCTTCCCTAGAAAAAAATATTTGAGATCGAAAACACCAATTCCTTGAAAATGTACTTGAAAACATTTTTATCTGGTGGGCTTTCTCTATTTTTTTGAGTTGACTGTCAAATTTTATTATTTTAGAAATTTTGTACTTTTGTCTAAATTTCAAACTTTTAATCTCATTATTAATGGCTTTCTCTGATTAACTTTTCTCTTTAAAAATTAGTTTTGGGGGGCCGGCCCGGTGGCACACTGGATAGTGCGCCGCTTGGGAAGTGCCGCGGTGCTCCCGCCCGAGGGTTCGGATCCCACATACAGACCGGTTCCCACTCACTGGCTGAGCGAGGCATGGGAGCAACACCGAGGGTTGCGATCCCGTTGCCGGTCCCCGGTCCGGTACGGGGGCAACACTGAGGGTTGCGATCCGTTGCCGGACACGGAAAAAGACAAAAAAAAAAAAAAAAAAAAAAAAAAATTTTTTTTTTTTTTTTTTTT
>NW_007734577.1:10970-24369 GCF_000696425.1 Galeopterus variegatus | reverse complement strand
GGAAAAAAAAAAAAAAAAAAAAAAAAAAAAAAAATTAGTTTTGATTTTTGCTTTTTCCCTTTAATGTACTCCATTAAGTCTTATCAATTATATTTATATTCCAAAATATATATTTTATCTTTTTCTCATAGTTTTGTTTTCAGTTTTATTAATAATGCTCTATTACTATTATCTTCTACCTCTATTTCTTTGTGTTTATTCCATTGTTCTTTCTTAACTTCTCAATTTCATTTTTTTATTCATTTATATGCATCTTTTTTTTCTTTCTTTTTTTTTTTTTTCCCTTTTTGTCTTTTTTCGTGTCCGGCAACGGACCGCAACCCTCAGTGTCGCGCCCGTACCGGACCGGGACCGGCAACGGGATTGCAACCCTCGGTGCTACACCTGCCCCTCGCTCAGCCAGTGAGCGGGAACCGGTCTGTGTGTGGGATCCGAACCCTCCGCGGGAGCGCCGCCGTGCTCCCAAGCGGTGCACTGTAGCAGTGCGCCACCAGGCCAGCCCATGCATCTTTTTTTTTTAAGTATAAGAAAAAAATTGTACTTAAGGCTACAAATTTCCCTTACACAGCCTATTTCAATTTATTTCATAATTTTATTAACTAATATATTCTTTCAATTAAAAGTATTTCATTTATATTACAATGTTTTTATTGAAGTTATAGTATGTTTCTTTTTAAAAAAATTCCCATTTCTTGATTATTTACAGATTTACTCTTTATTTCTAATTTTATTATATTTTGGATGGATAATATGATGTGTACTAAATATATTCTTTGAAATATCTATTTAATTCTAATTTTACTTGTTTTGAGAGACTAATTTCATGACTTGGTGAATAGTCATTTTTTAAAAAAATATTTTGTATGTGCCTAAGGAGAAAAAGTTGCTCTCTAATTGGAAAAATATTAAATGTAGAGTTCTTTGTATGTCAATTAAATCAAACTTTTCAGCATATTGTTTTTACCTTGTGTGGCTTTACTAGTGTTTGCTGCTGGACTACCAGCAATTAAGAGAGATTTGTTGAATCTTCTATTTTGATAATAGATTTGTTGATTTATCCTTGTAATATACCTATGAATACTGTCAGATTGAATTTTTTAAAAAAAATCTATGTTCCCTTAATCTCTTTTTATTTTTTATTTTATTTTATTTTATTTTATTTTTGTGACCGGTAAGGGGATCGTAAGCCTTGGCTTGATGTTGCCTGCACTGCGCTCAGCCAGTGAGCGCACCAGCCATCCGTATATAGGATCCGAACCCGTGGCCTTGGCATGCTGCTGCGCTCCCAGCACCGCACTCTCCCAAGGGAGCCATGGGGTCGGCCCCCTTAATCTCTTTTTAAATTGAGTATTAAAACTAAATAAATTAAGAAATATATACCTTAATAACACTAATCAAAAGAAAGCTAGAGTAGCTATATTAACTTTAGAAGAAGCAAACTTCAGAATAAGAAAAATTATCAAGCATAAAAAGGAGCATTTAATGAAAATTAAATTCCACTCATCAAAATTTCTGCTGGAAAATGTAACACTTAGAGGGAAATTTACAGCACTGAACACATATATTAGTTAAGAAGCAAGGTCTAAAATCAATAATTGCAGCTTCCAACATAGGAAATTATAGAAAGAAGAGAAATATAAGCCTGAGCTAGCAGAAGAAAGAAATAATAAAAATTAGAGTAGAAATCAGTTAAATCAGAAAGCAATAGAAAAAACAAGAAAAACAGGTGGTTCTTTGCAAAAATAGATGAAAGTTGACAATCCTATACCCAAGCTAACTATGAAAAAAAGGGGGGAAGACATAAATTAACAACATTTGAAATGAGAGAGGGATCATTAATATTGAATTCATGGATATTAAAATGATAAAAAGGAATAGTATGAACAACTATTTGCCCACAAATTGATAAATTAGGTAAAACGGAACCGTTTTTTGAAAGATACTAACTACCAAAATTTACACAGGGGAAACAGATAATCTGAATATGCCTATATCTGTTAAAGAAATGGAATCAATAATTAGTAAGCTATCAATGGAGAAAACAGCAAGCATATATGATTACAATAATAAATTCTACTGAATGTTTAAGGATGAAATTATACCAATTCCCTACATTCCATTCCATATAACAAAAGTAGAGTGAACACTTCCCAACCCATTCTAATGCCAAAACTAGATAAAGACCTTAGGAAAAAGAAACTAGTCATTATTATATCACTATCTTAGAATAAAGAATCCTCTACAAAATGTTAGCAAGTTGAATCTAACAATATATGAAAATAATTATACACTTTGGCCCAAAGGGATTTATTCAAGATATGCAAAACTCATACAATATTTGAATATCAACTAGTGTCATCCATCACATCAACAGGCTATAGAAGAAAAATCATATGATCATATCAGGAGATGCAGAAAAAATATTTGACAAAACCCAACACTCTTTCCTGATTAAAAAATGTCAGAAAATTAAAAACACAAGGGAATGTCCTCAACTTGATAAAATAAAAATCTACAAAAAGCCTACAACTAACATCATACTTAATAGTAAGAAACTGGATGTTTCCCCCCTAATACAGGAAATAAAGCAAAAAATCCCCTTTCGCTTCTATTCAATATCATACTAGCAGTCTAGCTGATGCATAAGACAGAATAAGGAAATAAAAGATATATAGATTGAGAAGGAAGAAATAAAACTCTCTCTGTTCATAGTTAATGTGATGGCCTATGACAAGAATCCCAAGGAATCAACCAAAAAACCTCCTGGAACTTACAAGCAATTATCTCAAGATTGCAGAATACAAGGTTAGTAAACAAGTCAATTGGTTTCTTAAATACCAGTAATTAACAATAAGAATTTTAAGTTAAAAACACAATAATATTTACAGTAGTATCAAGTAAGTAAAACACTTAGATGTATATAAGTCCAACAATATATTTACAGGATTTACATGCAGAAAACTACAAAACTGTGATGAAAGAATTGTAATAAGCTTTAAACGAATGGAGAAATATTCAATGTTCATGGATAAGAAGAAGAAATATTTTTAAGGTGTCAGTTCTTTTCAACTTGATCCATAGATTTAATGTAATCTTTAACTCTCAGCAAGTTGTTACGTGGATATTGATCTAAAATAGCCACACAACACTGAAGAAGAACAAATATGGAGTGACAATATCAATTTCAGGTCTAATATAAAAGAATAGTAATCAATACAGCATGGTATTAATAAAGCATAAACTTATAGGTTAACCAAATGGAATCCAGAGAACCATCCACACAGATATAATCAACTGATCTTTTAGAAAGGAATAAAGACAACTCACTGGGGACAGAATAAGATTATAAACAAACTATATTGAAAAAAAAAAGGGTGTCTATATCCATATCCCCCCAAAATGATCTTAGACACAGATCTTTAACCTTTCGCCCTAATTAACTCAAAATGGATAATAAACCTACATGTAAAATGCCCAGATACTGAACTTTTTGATGATAACATATGAGGCAATACAGTTGAAATTAGGTTTGATGAATAACTGAAAAATATAGCACAAAAAAAATCCATGAAAAATATTAATAATTCAGATTTTACTAAAGTTCATAGTGTGTGCTTTGCAAAAGACACTTTCAAGAAAATGAAAAGATGAGGTACAGTCTAGGAGAAAATATCTGCAAAACACATGTGTAATAAAGGACTTGTATCCAAAATATATGGAGAACTATCAAACTTCAATGATAAAAAAAAACCCAATTAAAATATGGACAAAAGATTCTAACAGATATCTCACCAAAGAAGATAGATGGGTATCAAATAATTATCTGAAAAGATGTCCAACATTATACATCATTAGAGAATTGTAAAATAAAGCAATGAGATACCAATATATATCCATCAAAATGGCAAAAATTAAAAAAAAAAAAAAAGATACCAAGTTCTAGTGAGGAATGAGCAACATATTCATTGCTGGTGGGAACACACATGGCGTAGCCACTTTGAGAGACAGTTTAACAATTTCTTACAAAGCTAAACGTAGTCTTACCCTACAATCCAGCAATTCCTCTCCTAAGTATTTACCCAAATGAGTAAAAAAAAATGTCTAAAATATCCTGCATACAAATGTTTATAGCAGTTTTATTCATAATTGTAAAACATTGGAAGCAACTAAGATATCACGGGGATTGGAAGAGACATGAATAGGTTGAGTACGGGGGATTCTGGGAGCAATGAAACTATTTTGTATGATACTATGATGACGGATATGTTACATTACGCATTTTTTTTTTTTTTTTCTGAAGTGGCTCAATGCTTAGCATTTAAGCACTGTCAGTACCCTATGTTAATAACCATTAGTACAATACCAGGCAGACTAATTGTTATTTTATTGGAGAGAATAATTATGTCATTAAAATCTTCCCACTGAGAATTCTCATTAGGACAACTTACAGTACTACAAAATTTACCAATTAGCAACAGATTTATATCCAGACCCAATACAAGTAGTTACTTCCTTGATGACTCATCAATAGTTTACTTAAAATTTTTTCACTCCAAGTAGGTCACACTTTCTATATCCATAAATGTCATATCTCAACCCCATATTTAGTTTCTTTAGAATTAGTCTGATAAAAATATCTCAGGTTTATACAGGTGAAATGGTAACTGGCTTGTATTGGTTACTATAATACAGAAGTCATATATGATGTTTTCATTCATAGTTTCTCTAAAATTTTCTCTAAAAATCTCAGGGACTATCACCCGTGATTTATAAGAAAAAAATTTAAACTCAAAGAAGTAAACTTGCAGAAAGTGGTAGAGTTGAGATTTACACCAACTGTCCTCTGAAAAAACAAAGTCTGTAACATTTTTATTACTCTATAATATTTTCTTAGAAAGGTGGAGAGAAATATGTATAATTATACTACTGTTATAGGTAATATATTTCCATTATATTTTCTACTTGGCTATTGATGGCTTAGAAGAATGATATTCACTTTTGAATGTTGATCAAGTACCTAAAATTCTGCTGAATTCTATTATCGATTCAAAAATTCTGCTGTCTTGCTTACATTTTTTGGTACTGATCATATCATCTAAAAATAATGACAAATTATTCTCTTCCTTTTAGTAATGGATACTGTGGTGTGCCACCCAGATCTTCCACTTTCAGGAATGTAACACTCATTCCTCCAGTACTGGGTATGTTGGTGGCTAGCAGCTTTCAACTGAGTACCTCATTAAGCAGTGATTTTTACTAAAGAAAAATGCCTTGACCAAGGCCATGACCTTCTTTCAGAAGCAGTCTACATCTAACGAGTAGTCTATTCAAGGATATAAAGATCTGTCCCATTTGCCTCAACTCAAGGCAGGTCTGAAGGTTCTCCCCACCTTCAGAGTTATGCATGGCATTGTGTTTGGCCATGGATCCAACATAATCTAATTGAAATATAGAGAACAGTAGAATTAACATTTTTTCCACAAGAGCTCAAGAAACATTCAACAAGTTTGGTAATATTCTGAGTTTTAAAACAACTTCAACAAATTTTTTTTAATTGAAATAACAACACAAAGCATGCTCTTTAACCATAATATAATCACGCTAGAAACCAACAGGAGAACCATAACAGGAAAATACCTAGACACTCAGAAATTAAACAAAATGCTTGAAAGTAGCTTATAGGTAAAATACTAAGTACTGAAGGAAAAAAAATACGTAACTAAACAAAAGTCAGAAAAACAACATAACAAAATAAAAGGGATTCAGCTAAAGTAAAGCCGAGAGAGAAATGTATAGCACTAAACACATACAAATGAAAATTCAAATTGATAGTCTAAGTTCCTACCTCAAGAAACAGGTGAAAAAAGAGCAAAATAAATCTCAAACAAACAGAAAGAAATAATAAAATGAGAGCCAAATCAATGACATTGAAAACAAAGAAAGTATTAAAAAAAGAAAAAGAAAAAAGAAAAGAAAAACCTGATTTGGAGAAAAAAGTAAATAAAATGTTAATTACATAATAAGACTTAAAAAAAACATGAAGAAACACATAATTTGCCTACATCAAGTATGTAATGGAAGATATTACTATAGATAAAACCAATAAAAGAATAATAAAGGAATAAAATAAACAATTTTACACTTCTAATTTGACAATTTAGAAGAAATAAATCGATTCTTCCAAAGCCATAAACTATGGAAACTTGACCTAGATGAAATACAGAATCTGAGTAGCCCTATAAACACTTAAAATTGAATTAATAATAAACCTGCTCTTAAAAAACAAATCTCTATGCCTAGATAACTTCCTTGGGAAATTCTACCAAATATTTGGAGAGAAATTAGGCACTGTTGGATTGGAAGAATTAACATTGTGAAAATGCCCATACTGCCCCAAATGATCTACAGATTAGATGTAATGCCCATCAAAATTGTGGGCTGGCTGGGTGGCTTGCTTGGTAGACAGTGGTGCTGATAACACCAAGGTCAAAATACCAATGACATTCTTCACAGAAACAGAAAAAAAGAAAAATTCTAACATTCATAGAGAACAACAAAAGACTGAATAGCCAAAGCAATCTTAACCAAAAAAATAATTGAAGGCATAACACTACCTGACTTCAAATTGTACTACAAAGCTATAGTAAACAAACAGCATAGTACTGGCATAAAAACAGACATATAGACCAATGGAACAAAATAGAGAACACAGAAATCAACCCACAAATGTACAGCCAACTGATCTTCGACAAAGGCACTAAGAATACATTGCGGAAAGATTTCCTCTTTGATGCCAGGAAAACTGGACATCCAAGTGTAGAAGAATGAAACTAGACCAGTACCTCTCACCATATGACAAAATCAACTCAAAATGCATTAATGACTTAAATGTACATTTTAAAACTATGAAACTCCTAAAAGAAGAAACGGGGGGAACAATTGAGGAAGTAGGACTGGGCAAAGACTTTATGGATATGACCCAAAAGCAGAGACAACAAAAGGAAAAATAAACAAATGGGATTATATCAAACTAAAAAGCTTCTGCCCAGCAAAATAAACAATTAACATAGTGAAAGGATAACCTACACAGTGGGTGGAAATATTTGCAAGCTATGTATCTGACAAAGAATTAATATCCAGAATATACAAGGAACTCAAACAACTTAGCAGTAAAAAAACAAATAACCTAATTAAAAAATGGGCAAAGTTGCTGAATTTCTCAAAGGAGGAAATATGAATGGCCATGAAAGAATGAAAAAAGCTCAACATTGTTCAGCATCAGGGAAATGCAAATCAAAGCCACACTGAGATACCGTCTCTCTCCAGTTACATTGGCTATTATCAAAAAGAGAATAACAAATGCTGGTAAGGATGTGAAGAAAGGGAACTACTCCTACACTGTTTGTGTGACTGTAAATTGGTGCAGCCATATGGACAACGATATGAAGCTTCCTCAAACAACTACAGATAGAACTGCCATACAATCCAGCAATTCCACTGCTGGGTATATGCCCGAAGGAATGGAAATCATTATGTCATAGGGATACCTGTACTCCCATGTTTACTGCAGCTCTATTTACAACAGCCAAGAGTTGGAACCAACCTAACTGTCCATCATCCAACAGCTGGATAAGGAGAATGTGGTATATTTACACAATGGGACACTACTCTGCCATATAAAAGAATAAAATACTGTCATTAACAGCAACATGTATGAACTTAGAGAAAATTATGTTAAGTGAAATAAGCTAGGCACCAAAAGAAAGACACCACATGTCCTTACTTATAAGTGGGAGCTAAAAATAAATAAATAAACAAATAAAAAAAAAGAAAGAAAGATACAACAATCACAAGAATACATTGAACTTTCAAAAGAACAGAACAGAACTGAGGTTACCAGAGGTGGGAAAGGGGGAGAGGAAAAGGGTAAAGGAGAACTGGTAAAGGGCAATGAAAATTGATTACAGCAAAAGATGTTGAGTATGCTAATTATCCTGATTTGAACATCACATATTGCACAAAAGTATTGATACTGCTGTACCCCACCAATATGTACAATCAACTATGTTCCAATTTAAAAAGAAAATTGAAGATTTAGTACCAGTTTAAAACAAACTCTTCCAGGAAATAGAAGAGGGATTACTTCATGACACATTTGATAAGGCCAGTATTGCCCCAATACAAAAACAAACAAATACAGAACAACAACAACAACAACAAAAAAGAAAATCATAGATGAACAATTCTCACTACCCAAAACACAAATATTCTCAACAAAATTTTAGCAACCAAATCTAACAATGTATGAACAGGATTATACACTATGACCAAGTGGGATTGAATCCAGGTATGCAAGGATGGTACAAAATTTGAAAATTAATCAGTATAACAAACCTATCAATAGGCTAAAGAAACAAAATATTTGGGGATCATTTCAATTAATGCAGAGAAAAACTGTCAACATCCAATACCCATTCATGATTAAAAACTCTCAGCAAGTTGGAGTAGAGGGAAATTATCTCAGAGGGAATTTCCCTCCACTTCATAAGATCATCTACAAAAATCCAAGAACTGATATCACCGTTACTAGGGAAAAACTGAATTCTTCCCCCCAAGAATGAAACAAGGCAAGGCTATTCACTCTCACCACTCTTCTTCAACTTTGTATTAAATGTTCTAGCTACCACAATAATAAAAGAAAAAACATATCAGAAATGGGATTGCTGTACCATATGCTAGTTCTATCTGTAGTTGTTTCAGAAACCTCCATATTATTTTGCATAATGGCTGCACTACTTGTTGTCCCACCAACAGTATAGGAGTGTTCCCCTTTCTTCACATCCTTGCCAGCATTTGTTATTCTCAGTCTTTTTAATACAGGCCAATCTAACTGGGGTGAGATATCTCAATGTGGTTTTGATTTGCATTATCCTAGGTATGCTCTCTCCCTCTGTCATTTTACTGTGAAGTTGTTTGAGTTCCTTATGTATTCTGGATATTAATCCCTTGTCAGATGTATAGTTTGCAAATATTTTCTCCCATTCCATAGGTTGTATATACCCAAAGGAATGGAAATCATCATGTCGAAGGGATATCTGCACTCCCATGTTCATTGCAGCTCTATTTACAATAGCCAAGATATAGAACCAACATAAATGTCCATCTAAGGACAACTAGATGAGGAAAATGTGTTATATATACTTATATAGGTGGAATACTACATACAGCAAGCATGGATAAGCCTGGAAAAAACTTATGCTAAGTGAAATAAACCAGACGTGCAAAGAAAAATATTGCATGTCCTCACTTATAAACAAATGCTGAGAAAGAAGGAAGGAAAGAAAGAAAGACCCACAATAATTTTTCAGGAGAGAATAAATCTGTGGTTACTAGAAGTGGGAGAAGGGGAGGGAAGGGGATAGGGGAAAGATTGGGTAAGGGGCATAAAGAATAATTAGGATTTGTAATAATGAACATGCTAATAATATCGATTTGATCAACACATGTTGTATGCAGGTGATAGTAGTCAACGCTGTACCCCCAAAATATGTATAATCAATTATGCTTCAATTAAAAAATAAATTAAAAGAAAAAAAGAAAAACAAATAAAGCCAAGTAGATGGGAAAAGAAGAAATAAAACTATTTCCATCTGAGGATGAAATAATTGTCTGCATAGAAAATACCAGGGAATATTTATGAAGTTCCAAAAACGAGTACATAAATGAAGCAAGTAGAAGGATACAAAATTAAAACACAAAAGTCAACCTCATTTCTAGACAATAACAATGAAAACATGAAAACTGACAATAAAGCTGTTTGCAAGTTTCTTGTAAAATTAAACACTCATTTACCACATGACCCAGGAATTGAATCTTAGGCATTTATCTCAGAGAAATGAAAACATATCCTCACACAAAAACCTATACACAGTCATAGTAGCCTTATTTGTAATGACCACATACTGGAAAGAATCCAGATGTGCTTGAATGGGTAAATAGTTAAACTGTGGAATGTACGTAACATGAAGTGCTACTCAGCAGTAAAAACACACTTGGATGCAGTAACTTGGATGGCTTTCTATGGAATTATGCTGAAGGAAAATAAGAAGACCATACCAAACAGTTACATTCTGCATGATTCCATTTATATGGACAATATTGAAATGAAAAAAATTACAGAAATGGAGAACAGATTAATGGTTGCCAGAGTTTAGGAATGGACGTGTGGGATAGGAGGGATGTGGCTGTGGCTATAAAAGAGCAACACAAAGGATCCTTGTGGTGATACAACTGTCTATCTTGACTATGGTGATTGATTCATGACCCTCCAAGTCATAGAATTGTATAGAACTAAACACATGCACAGTCACATACACAGGTACAAGTAAAATGGAAAATTTCAATAAAATTGACAGGTTGTATCAATGCTACTCTCTTGTTCGCAATATTATACTATCATTTTGCAAGATGCTACCACTGGGTGGGACTGGGTAAAGGGTACACAGGCTCTCTTGTACAAAAATTATTTTTTCTAATTCTGATAAATCTACATTTATCTCAAAAATCAAAACTTAATTAAAGAAAAGGAAGAGTGTCATTCAGAAACTAATCAAAGTTAAGTAGGATGGCTTATATTGATATCAGAAAACACGGCCTTCATGACAGCAGTATCATCAGGATTAAAAGAAGAAAAAAGTTAAGGAGTGACATCATCAAGATGGCAGAATAGATGATTTCCAGTGTTGCTCCTCCCAAGTAACCAATTTACAACTATAAAAGCAAAGACTGCCACCTGGTACCACTGGGGAAGAGGAGGAGAGCCCCGCAGAGTTTGCGAAGGTGGGAGAGGACACGGTGAGAGAGAGTAAGATGGTGCCTATTGTTCTGAGTCCTGACCACCTCTGAGCCACCCTGATAGAATGCAGGGAGGGAATGTGCATATGGATAAAAGTTAGAAAAAAAAAGCCACAGTGACAACCTTCCTGTAAACCTGCTTGGAGTCTTTAGGGGAGAGGCGGACTTCAGAGTGCACCCTACCAGCCCACAAGCTGATATGACTCAACAGCAAAAAACAAGCCACAGTGACAACCTTCCTGTAAACCTGCTTGGAGTCTTTAGGGGAGAGGCGGACTTCAAAGTGCACCCTACCAGCCCACAAGCTGATATGACTCAACAGCAAAAAAACCCAAATAACCCAACAAGAAACAGTCAAAGGAGCTGAACATTTTTCAAAAGAGGATATAAAAATAGCCAACAGGTACATGAGAAAAATGTTCAACATTACTATTCATCAGGAAAATGCAAATTAAAACCACAATGAGATATCATCTCACTCTAGTGAGAATGGCTATTATCAACAGGACAATAAATAACAAATGCTGGTGGGGATAGGGAAAAAAAGGAACTCTCCTACATTGCTGGTGAGAGTGTAAATTGGTACAGCCAAGAAAAACAGTACAGAGGCTCCTCAGAGAACTAAAAATGGATCTACCCTAAGACCCAGCTATGCTGAATATATACCCAAAGGAAACAAAATCAGTATATCAAAAGGACACTGGCACTCCCAGGTTCTCCACAGCATAGTATTCAGGATAGCCAAGAGGTGGCTAAATGTCCATCAGTGAGTGAATGGATAAAACAACTATGGTATATATACACAATGGAATACCACTCAAAAAAATATTATATCCTATCATTTGGAACAACATGGATGGAAATGGAAACTACAATGTTAAGTGAAGTAAGTCAAGCAAAAAAAGACAAATACTATATGATCTCACTCATATGTGGAATCTTAAAAAAGAAAAAAAAAGTGGTTCTTGTAGAAGTAGAGAGTAGAATAATGGTTACCAGGGGCCAAGGGAGGAAGCTCTGGTAGGGGTAGGGGGCAGTGGTGGACCAATGGGTACAAAATATGCTATCTACCCTAAGTGAATCATTTTGCAGTATATACATGTATTGAAACAACATAACGCACCCCACACATATGTATAAGTAAAAATATGTTAAAATATTTTGAATTTTAAAAAAAGTTAAGCTTGACAAAAATAAAAGAAAGAAAAGGACATATTTCTCAATGATTAAATGGTTAATACTTCAAAAAGCCATTCATCTGAAACATGACCTGAAGCAAAGACTAACAATCTCAAAGAAAAAATAGACAAATCCACAATTATAGTTAAATATTTCAATGCATATCTCTCTGTAATTGGCATTCAGAAAGGATATAGAAAACTTAAACAATATTGTTAAATCAATTGAACTAATCGATATCTACAGAGCACTATCCAAAAAATTGTTGAATAGATTTTTTTTAGCACATTAAACTTTCATTGAGATGGACTATCATGGGGGGAGTTGGAAGAAACCAGTTTCAAAATTTTAAATGATTAGTATCAGAATTTTCTCCAACCACTAAGCCATTAAATGAGAGATAAACAGCAAATGGATGTCTGGAAATTTTTCAAACATTTTAATATTAAACAGCACAGATTTAAGTAATATCGATTAAAAAAGAAATCACAAGAGAAATTAAAAAATATTTTGAACTAGTTGCAAATACCAACAAAAATATTCAAAATGTTAGAGATACAACTAAAGCAGTGCTGGAAGAAAGATATTTAAGCATAAATATGTGTACTTAATATGATCTTGCTTTCAAGATCAGTGCCAGCAGATATCACATTCAGCATTCCATTTTATATGTGTGATGTTTCTCGTTTGTTTGTATTCTTCTGTTTTTAATATTTTACTCTCTACACTTACTTTCTCTGTCCGCCTATCTAAGGCTTCCCTTTCAGATTGAGATCCTGGGTCTCCTCCCATGATCGAAGTCACATTTAAGAGTCAGTATTCCTTTGATACTAGGCACTGGTCTGAGATATGGTGCTGCGTAATCACTGCAGGAAATAAATTATAGGGAGATGATCAAGGGTTTGGCTATGATAATTGGACAACTTTACATTTTGAGTGTTGAAGTTTGCATCAAGTTTCATTTTATTATTTCCTTTAAAGCCTATTCTCAAAGCATACAGAAATTTTATGTCATAGAAAATTAGGAGATATCCCGGACTCCTTGCTTTTACTTATTGCTCAAGTCCAATCAGTCATCACATCCTGTAAAGTCTGCCTTCTTAAAGTGGCTCTCATTTACCCCTGCCCCCCATTCCTATGGCATTCTCCCCGTTCAAGCTTTCACTGGGATTACAAGAACATCTCCTCATCAATGGCCCGGCATTCAGTGTTTATTTTAATGCTGCAGAAGAGATTTCAAATGCAAATTTGCTCCCCTTGCTTCCTTACTTAAAGCCTGTGGGATAAGATCCCAAATCCCTGTATCAGCCAGCCACCAAAACAAAAAACCAAAAAAAAAAAAAAAAAAAAAAAAAAAAAAAAAGGA
>NW_007734577.1:5843-10766 GCF_000696425.1 Galeopterus variegatus | reverse complement strand
ACAGTGTCATGCTGTTACCTCTTTCATGTGAGGGTCAGCTGTTGAGCTGAAGTCATGCTTTCAACAGTGTGGCTTAGCCAACAGCTGAGTAAGACTATGGTACAAAGGCCTGGGCACTTCTACCCAACACAGGAATCTTTGATCCTGAGCTCCATATTGGTCTGGCAGAAACTTTGTCAGGCCCGTATTGCAGTTTTGATTCCCCCTGACCAATCCTGCATTCCTCCCTTTCCTTTTACAGTAAATCTTTTATACTTTTAGCTTTATCTCGGCGTCCATTTCCCAGAAGAACCAACTGATACAAGTTTCACGTAACCAACCTGTGCAAACTATCTCCTCAGCTAAGAATTCCTTCCCTCTTCCTTTTCATGGAATAAAACTTATCTTGTCATTCAGATTTTTGCTTCAAAATGAAGTCCGACAGCTTCCTCCTCCACTTTTGTGCTTTCTCTCATTTTATTATATTTGTTCAATTACTTGTCGCCTTCATCACCTAGTCTTCCCGAGAGCAGTTTGCATGCCTGATCTGACTCTATAACTTTAGTGCTAAAATTATACCTAACAGATATATTCAATCATTGATTTAACAGAGTTTTGATTTGTGTTTTTAAGTGAAAGGCTTTGTGCTAGGTGCTGCAGATATAAATGCAAATGAGTAAAATACAGTTTCTGCCCTCATTAAACATATATCTATGCTGAAAAATTAATCATACAATTATTTATCTTTACAACTATAATAAGTGCAAGAAAAGAAAGTTAGAGAATTATAAGGATATAAAGCAGGAAGAACCTGACATCATCTGAGTTTTGAAAAAACTAAGGAAATGTTGCATGAGCTGGATTCTGAAAGCTGAGTAGGAATTAATTAGCTGAAGTAGGAGGGAACACAATAAATGTTTATTGAATGAACAAAATAATGTAGTTGTGTTTATAAAACTACACTCCAGAGACAAATACAACAATTTTTATTAGCCACATCAAATCTTTCCTTTTTCATTGTGACAAACTACATTTAATACATGTTTTCTTCCAGAAACTACCTCCTATGCACATCTTAACAACCATCAACACAAAACTATTTAAATGTACTTTTCTAGTTGTAAATATGTCTATTCTCAAACCTCAAGGTATCATCTGCTGATGGTTTGCGAGCCTATATGAGTTCAAGGGAGTCTTTAAGCTACTATTTTCCAAATATCATTTATTTTTAACCTCAATAAACTATTAAAACAAGTATTTGCCAACAGGATTTATTCTTACAAATGCTGTTTATAGCAGACAGCCAAGAGTGTATTTCTATATATTCTGGCAACAGAATCTTCAATTGTAACAACATTTTAATGAAATATATTAAATAAAAGATTCCTTCTAAATATCTCCTGCAAATCCTAGGTTCATAAAAGGTGCTCAGTATCTACTAGAGTAATTTAGGAGAACAGAACTGCTGCAATGTAAAATAAATAGATTAATTAATTAAAAAGTTGAAAAATTCTTTTGGAAATTTGAGAGTGTAGTTTTTTCATACCAAATAGTCAGTTGCAATAATTTATTATTTCTTTACCATGTTGTTGGCTCCATGCAATCGCAATCTATGTCTACTGTTTCCTTTTTCACTTCATCCCTTATGCCTCATTAGGCTTGCAATAGAGAAAAGGCTAGCACAAAGTAAAACTCAGATCGATCATTCGTCTAGAGGCCAGAGCAAGCAAAATCAATCATTGTCCATTCAAGTGGTCCTCAGCTATTGACTTTAAGTTTTCCTGATCTGAGGTTACTGTACTGTTAATTGCACTGAAGTTGAATGTTTGTGCTTTAGCATATCCCTTAGCTATCTTTAGAGAATACACACTACTATATCTGTGTTAATTTTATATGTAAATTGATGAAGATCTTTAATCTGTGATTAGAAGCTGGATAATAATACACTAAAGCGTTTATGAATAACTCTACCATAGAATCCTCTACTAGTTTTCTAAGGAGTATACAGTTTTCAGTTTCAAATTTTACTGTATATTGATTTTTTGAAAGCTCTAGATATCGATAACTATTAATATCTTCATGTCATGAAAAATTGGCCACGGCTATGAGAATAAAGTTCTAAAAATGTACAAAATATACTATTTGTGTTGACACACCTTTAAAACTTCATTTTTTTTTCATTAAATCATGATTGTTAAACCTAATAGTTGATCATTGTTAACAAATATTCATGGAATAAAGTTCTAAAAATGTACAAAATATATTATTTGTGTTGACACACCTTTAAAACTTCATTTTTTTTCATTAAATCATGATTGTTAAACCTAATAGTTGATCATTGTTAACAAATATTCATCATGTTAAGAATCATGCATAATTTCTTACTTTGCACATAGTAATCATTAGGCATAGTAACTTTAAACAGATTGCTTTGAGCATTAAGTTTTTTTATTCATACATGTTCTTTGCTTAGAAACAGAACGCTACTAACTTACGTCCAATTATAGCAATGAGTATCTTTATATGGTCTTGGAAGGTAGCTAAAACTCTACCCTTCCAACTAAAATCCCGTAGACTTGAAATAGGTTAAATTTAGGGTTGACTGTAAAGCATGTGTGCATAAAAACAAAGTATCTAAAAGAATACAAAATAAGTCAACTTATCAGTTCATCATTTGGTAAATTAAATGCTAAGTGTGTAGTGACTGGTCAAATGTTGAGTCTGAGTTTTTGTTGTCAGTACTGGGGACATTTCTGCTTGTCATTGACTGATCCTATATAGTCATGCCATGGTGAGCTCTAGAAAAATTTGTGAAGTCAGTAACACTGTCCTTTTTGGGCTTATTATCTCCCCTTTTGAGTGACTAAACTTATCTTTCTTTTACTAGATCTTTCAATACCTGACACAAACGTAATGAGTAAATTATATTTAAATAAATACACAATTACATAACTAATATTGTATATAGTTATTCAAAATAAATGACTCATGTTTCCTGAGTGCTTGGCATATGTTATCTCATCTATTCCCTGTATGCACCCTGTGAAGCATGTATGTCCTATTATCATACCCATTTAACAGATTAAAAAGAAAGAAAGAAAGAAAACAAAAAACATGCTAGGAGAAATGGGATGAATTTCCCAGTGTCATGAAACTAGTAAGTGATCAAACAGTAATTTAAAGCCAGGTTGTCTTCACATGTGTGAATGCCACAGACGTTTACACTAGAAAATGAATAAATATACATATAATCATGGCCACAAGTAAGGATAAAAGGATAGCTTTCTTCACTTCATTAGCAGAAAGAGTTTGCTTAAAGGGAAAAATTGTGAATATTAAATTCAGAGAAATAATAAAAATTTTTCCTGAAGAATAACACCTTAGGATAAAATTTTATTTCTGTACCAGAGATGCACTAAATATTTGAATTAGAAACTGATTCTTGACTTATTTCACTTCACATAATTTTCCCCACGCTCACCCAAATGGTGGAATTTCATTCTTTTTTATGGCTGAGTAGTATTCCATTTTGTATACATACTACATTTTCTTGATCCAGTCATCCATTTATGGACATTTAGGTTGGTATCAACTCTTGGCTATTGTAAATAGAGTTGTGATGAACATGGGAATGCAGGTATCATCAAATGTCCTTGCTCATAAGTGGGAGTAAAAAATAAAGAAAGAAACAAACAATGATCACAATAACATTTCAAACTTTGAGAAGCACTGAGTAGAACTGTGATTACTAGAGGTGGGAAAGGGGGAGGGGAGGGAGATTAGGGAGAAATTGGTTAATGGACACACAAAATTATTATATTTTGCAATGATGAACATGCTAATAATCCTGATTTCATCATCACATATTGTACACAAATACTAATAGTCAACTCTATCTCACAAATATGTATAATCAATTATGTCTCAATTAAAAAAAAATAAAACAGGAAAAAAATAAACCGATTCTTAAGATGGAGTTTTATAGCTCAAATCTCTTTATCTCCAGTATTCTTATTTCCCTGTTTGAATAATGGAATAATTAAGTACTTTGAGATTATTAAAAACCAAAAAAAAAAAAAAAACCCTGATGTCCTTGCTGCCTAGAAGCCATTGAGTGCAAGCTTCCAAAAGCCAAATGAGAGTTGTTTACACAAGTTGGAAATCAGGAAAGAAAAAGTCTACAGCAAAAGCGAAAACAAACTAAAACAACAGAGCTGAATTTTCAGCTTCTCATGATAAGAACCTTTGAGGGTTTCATTATGAAATTAAAAACAATGGCCAACCAATGAGATTTGAAGACAAGCCAATTAGAAATATTCAAAATTATTAAGGTAAAGGTAACACTATAATGTATTGACTCTGTAATGTAGTTCTTTTGAGAACTGAAGGTAAGACCAAGAATACAGTCTTTGTGTGGTATGTTATTGAATATTCTGACATTTATCTTATTCACAAATGCTTTGAAATTCTCAGAAACAATTACAGGTTAAAAAAAAAACAAACAGAATTTTGAAAACAATTAAAAAACGTTCTCCAAATCCTACCAAGTCTAAGTACTCATATACAAATCCACTAAAATGATTCCTGCCCATAACTTGTACTGAAACTTAGGGACCTATGTCTGACTAAAAACAACATAGGGAGAGCCCTCCAGTACTTTTGTCCCTGTACAGAATTGTTTCTAACAATGAGTGTGTTTAAAGTAGAAACACATTTATTGTATGTCTGCATTAATGAAAACTGGTAGTTAAGAAATGTTGTAGGGTATAGTGAAGAAACATAGAAACTATGTGCACACTTTTAAAATACCAAATATTGAAAAAGAACATAGTAAAATGATAAGTATAGATATCGATTGGTGTAAATATAAACGATTTTTTAAAAATTTAAAATAAGTAAAAATCAAAAACTAGAAGGGTGACATTATATTAGAAACATATACAT
>NW_007734577.1:0-5237 GCF_000696425.1 Galeopterus variegatus | reverse complement strand
AGAGCAGATGCTTCTTCTATCACTCTGAAATGGGCTTTGTGGAGAGAGACATCATCTTTTCTTTATCTCTGCTGGTGACTCTCCTTGTGTCAATGCAATCCAGTGGTTGGTGGAAGCCCACCAATTCCATATCTAGAAAGCTACTTCAGAGATATGCTTGTGTATACCAAAGAAACACATCCAATGAGATATATATATATATGTGTGTGTATGTATATATATATATATATATATTTTTTTTTTTTTTCTTTAAAGTGATGACTGGTAAGGGGATCTTAACTCTTGACTTGGTGTCGTCAGCACCATACTCACCCAGTGAGCTAACTGGCCATCCCTATATGGGATCCAAACCCATGGCTTGGTATTTTCAGCACCACACTCTCCTGAGTGAGCCACGGGCCAGCCCCAAGGATATTTTTTTAGTTGATGGTTATCAGTGTAAATACTCAGTGGATTACCAGTGATTTGTGGTATTTTCGTATGCTGGGATACCATATAGGAGTTAAAAGGAATGAACTAGATCTGTGTATGCAGCAACAGTTATTTATTTATTTATTTATTTAAAACTTTGTTGGATTAAAATTGATTATACATATTTTTTGGGTTCAACATTGAGATATGTTGATCAAATCAATATCACTGGCATATATATTGTTACAAATCATACTTATTCTTTATGCCTCTTGTCCAATCTCCCCCCTTTCCCTCCCCTAGTTGCCCTAGATTTCTTCTCTCCTTCTGAAAGGATAACGGTTACTCTGTTGATTTGTTGCCTAGATGATCTGTCCAATGCTGAGAGGTGTGCTCAGATCCCCCAATATTATCATAGAGCAGATGCTTCTTCTGTCAGTCTGGAATGGGCTTTGTGGAGAGAGACATCCTCTTCTTTTCTTTACCTCTGCTGGTGACTCTCCTTGTGTCAATGTACTCCAGTGACTGGCGGACCATCTGAGTGGTGGTTGTGGTGTCTAACCACTTTCACAGCAGCCATTGTTATTGTGGTGGCTGTGGTGGGCTACCCACATGGAGGTGATGTTTTTGGCCTGCTCCTTGGTGCTGGCGGTGTGCCTGGTTGTGGGAGGTGGGTCCAATCCCTGGCTCCATTCCTCCAGTACCCAGGCAGGCCCCAAGGTGCTGACACAGTTTGCCTTGTTGTGGGAGGAAGGTCTGTTCCCCAGCTCCATCCCTTGGGTCCTGAGTAGGCCCTGAGGTGCTGGCACAGGGTGCCTTGCTGTGGGAAGGGGGTCCGGTCCTCAGATCCATGCCTTGGGACCCCAGGCAGGCCCTAAGGTTGTGGGAGGGGGGTCTGGTCCCTGGCTCCATACCTCATGTCCCTGGGCAGATCCAAAGCACTGGCGGTGTGTCTGAGACATAACTAATTTTTTTGTCCTTTGCTTACTTCTGAAATGAGTGAACTTCCTGTTGGGACCAGTACCTGAGTTCTGTGGTTTAGCAAAATTGCTGCTTTGATGCTGCTTCAATGCTGCTTCCCTAGGGAAAGCTTTTTTATACAGCACAGGTTATAATGATTGACTTTATAGGTACCTCCAGCTCTCCAGAGACCCAGTGCACCTGGATTGTGTAGTAACTCTGATCTGGGCCTGAGTCTTTTCATCAAAATGCACCCCATGCAATTCTATATTCCTGTCCAGTCTCCTCTGAGTGGTCCTATGTTGATTGGAGGGCAGATCAGCTGTCCTTGCTTTGCCCCAGTGTCCCCCTGGTGGGGCCCATCTCTCCCATGGCCCATGCTGCAAACACTTCCCGTGGGACTGGCCATGCACCATCCCTTGCGATGACTCACCAGCCTATGAATGGCTTGCTTTATTCAGTTGTTCTGGCTCCTCACTCCTGCGTGGTTCCACAGGAACCCTATTAGTGGTCTTGCTGTCCCTGGGGCCACCAAGGCCCTGTTCTCCCCTGCTGCCTCCAAGCAACTCCATTGGAAGCACACAGCTGCAGCTTTTACTGGCTCCTGCTCCCTGTGCTCAGCAGCTCCAGCCTTAAAGTGGCAGCAGCACAAAATGGTCAGAGAAGTTTTTTCTTTCTCTCATCGTGGCTTCTCTCACCTTCATATACTCCGTAGGTCTCTCCTCCTCTTCCCCTGAGCTCCAGTGGCCCCAGGTTGGCTGATGTTACATTTTTATAGTTGTAAAGTGGTTGATTTCTGGGAGAGAGTGATGCTGGGGACCCTTTATTCCACTATCCTGACCAGAACTATCCTCTCTCTTTTTAATTGGAGTAGTTTCTCCAAGCACTAAGAACACCACTCCCTTGTTTTCCCCACTTTCTCCCTTCCAGCTGCTCTTCTGAATTGCTATGGCACAAATTCTGCTTTACTGACCACAACCACTGCAGCTAGGATTGTGAGGGAGCAAAAGCAGGAGATCTATGGGGTTCTCTTAAGGTGTGCGACATGTCATTCATTCTCTCTGGTCTTTGGCGTCCCCATCCTCCTCTTTCCTGGGCACAGCCTCAGGTCGGTGGTCAGCAGTCAGGTCCTCTGACCTGTCCTCTCAGCAGATCCCTTTTCTAGTCCCAGGCTGGCAGGCTTTCAGCCTCAGTTGACTCCTGCTGTTTTCTCATCATCCTTATATTTATATATATAGCCAAATTTCCCCACCAAAGACATATCTTACCACTTTCTTACATTTGTCCATGCTACTCATTCATTATTTTTTTCAATTAACTGATTTATTAAGAAACAGATTTATTTAATCTTTATATTAATCCTAGACAGCCAAGGTTTTATAATTTTAAACAAAACAAAGCTAAATTTAAAAAATATTAGCAGAATACCACAGGATTCTTAAAGATGTGTTGAAACATATTTAAAAGATAAAAAACAACATCACCCATATACCTATCAGTCCATCATAAATATTATTTAGTAACTTTATATTTTTATTCTGTTTTATGTTTGTAAATTCATGAATTCCATTAGGCTATGCAAGAAGTGTGCATATACATTTTTAAAAAAACTTAAACAGGTTAATTTAGGCTGTCTTTCCTAGAGACAGAAACAATTCTCACACACGAAAAATGAGAAACCAGAATGAACCATATATTAGTATTTCTCAAAACCAAATATACCATTTGTATATTTGACATTTTACATTACTGTAGTTATCAAATGCTTTTCTTAAACATGTTCTGATATTCCAAAGTACAATTTTACTATAGTTCTCTCTTTCTGATACCCAAAAATAGCCATTTGATATCACAGACATATGATAAACAATCTTTTAGTGATCACCTATTCTATAAATAATTTATGATATTTGAGCAAATATTACAACTAGAAAAATATATAGCTTTAAAATTTTCTGAGTTCTCAAGAATGTATTATTTTACAGTGCCAAAGAGAGCATCTTTCAGTTTAGCATAATGAAAATGTAAGTAACTTTTTTTATGACTTTGGTGCTATTCTTAATTGCTTTTTGATTTTCTCTCAAAATGTGTCTCTAAATATAGAAAATTAAAATTGTTCTTACTCTGCTTGATGTGTGAATTCAATAACAGATTTTCAGTTTTCTTTTTACTTCATATTTTATATGGTCTTTTTATAGCTCATGAATTTTCTCAAAATCAGCTGCTGTGTAATTATCATCTTACTCAGGTAACTTTGTTCTAAAATAAGCTCATTTAATTATAAGAAATAATTAGTATAGTAAACACTTTTGAAATTTTGTAATCAAAATGTTTATTTTTTATAGTTACAGAGAAATTCTTTTCTGAATGGAATACAAGTCAAGGTCGAACCAATAATTTAGAGAACATTTCATAGAGATGTTTTCTCTTTTAAATTAATTTAAATCCATCATTTGTATAAATTTACTATAAGTAAAAAATATATAAATTTCCTGAATTTCAGGTATAAACCATTCCTTGTTAAATTATAATCTCTTTTTAAAAATGTTACGTTTATTCTTGACCTTTATACTACTCTCATTTTTCCGCTCTTTCTAGTGATAATCTAACTCTTGCAATATAAGTAAAGAATACTTGGATTAAAGAGTGAGATAGCCGTTGGGATTTGTATACATTCACAGCTTGTTCAAGTCTGAGATTTTAGTCCCATTTCCAAGTCTGATGAAGGCTTAGATCTCTAATATGGGCAGCATCTTCCTGTAGTACAATGATTTTTCATGTGTGAGAGAGCAACTAATATATAAATCTTTGCGGCTTTTAATTTATTTCTGTTTTTCTCACTATAGTCATAATGATAGAAATTTTAAGTCAATTTTAAAATTGTGTCTTCATCTTGTACAAACTTGAGTAAGAGTCAAAAACCTTAAACTATTTTACAATCCCTTTAAAGTCCTCCTGGACAGTACTAGGAGTAGCAATATAGTTCATGCTTCTAGCGTTCTCTCTAGGGTTGAAGCAAACACCCATGTATAATTTTATCATAAATAAAAGAATGGGACAGAGAAAGTATGCTTTAAAACTTTATCAGCTTATTTTTTATTTTTCTATTTTTCTGTGTGTGTAGTTTTCTTATTTTGAGAATCAAGATTTATACTGAACAGGGATCATAATCTCACCGTCTGGATCTTTAAAGTAGTGATAATAACACTGTAGGCAATTTGTTAAAATTAAACAAGACTTTATACGTACAGCACTGAGTAAAAGAAGGCCTCAACATAGCTCAACTTGGTAGCACTCACTTAATATGATGATAATGATGATAAAAAACTGCTTGATAAACTATCTGCCTGCTATTTGTTAAAATTAAACAAGACTTTATACGTACAGCACCAAGTAAAAGAAGGCCTCAACATAGCTCAACTTGATAGCACTCACTTAATATGATGATAATGATGATAAAAAACTGCTTGATAAACTATCTGCCTGCAAGCAAATACTAAACAGGATCAAAAATGAAGATTATCTAAATTAACATGATTTTGCTTTTCCAGGAAGCAAAATATTCCAGTAGCATGACTGCTTGTTTCAGAAACTTCCTGATAATCTACTTATCTGAATAGATTGCTCTATTGTCTTACCTTCTCTGCACAATGGATCACACAATCAGTCAAAGTATTCTCTTATCAAATGACTAATTACTCAAGACTCCTTCACAATCTTAACCACTTTGTGCACCAATTCTCAGTTATTATATCATGAATTTCTGCATTGAAAGACCCCTCCTTAATCAGTTTAATCCTAATAAATAGCTACATTTAGCCTCCTTATCAGAGATGCTACTAAGACTCTCTCAGTGCGGTATTTCC